>NW_027514027.1:0-105470 GCF_048772815.1 Callospermophilus lateralis
AAATATTTGCTGATATTTTGGAAACTCGTAATTGCTTGGAAGCTTGGCAACCCCTTTAAATGAAAGAGCTGTTCCACAGTCTCTGATAAGGGCTACTTGAAGAGTAACACACCATAGACAAAAAAACTGAGAAATTATTTATTTTGTCAAGTTTCAAAAAGCTACTAAAAACCATGTTGGATTTAGAGTTCCAAATTCATCTATCTATATAGGAGAGAACAGAGTGAAACCTACAAATACAATCTGCTACTGTAAACGAACGCTTCAACATAGAAGAACTAATTTTGGTGAGCCAAGTGGAATTTGTGTACTGATCATTACCAACAAGTATCATCAAGATTGGGTGAAAAAATGTTCGCAGGTATTTCAAAAACTCATGATTTCTTGGAAGCTTGGCAACCCCTTTCAATGAAAGTGCTTTTCCACAGTCTCTGATTAGGGCTACATGAAGAGGAAACAAAGCATAGAGACAAAATAGAGAACTACTTTATTTTATCAAGTTTCAAATAGCTACTACAAACCATTTGGATTTAGAGGTCCAAATTCATCTATCTATATAGGAGACAACAGAGTGAAACCTAAAAATACAAACTGCTACTATAAACGACGCGTCAACATAGAAGAACAAATTTTGGTGAGACAAGTGGGATTTGTGTACTGATCATTACCAACAAGTATCATAAAGATTGGGTGAAAAAATGTTTGCAGGTATTTAGGAAACTCGTAATGTCTTGGAAGAATTGCAAACCCTTTCAATGAAAGTGTTTTTCCACAGTCTTTCCCTAGGACTACTGGAAGAGGAAACAAACCATAGAGACAAAACTGAGAACTACTTTATTTTGTCAAGTTTCAAAGAGCTACTGCAAACCATGTTGTATTTAGAGATCCAAATTCATTTAACTATATAGGAGCGAACAGAGTAAAACCTAAAAATAAAAACTGCTACTGTGAACGAATGATTCAACCTAGAAGAACAAAACTTGGTGAGCCAAGTGGGATTTGAGTACTGATCATTACCACCAAGTATCATCAGGATTGGGTGAAAAAATATTTGCTGTTATTTTGGAAACTCGTAATTTCTTGGAAGCTTGGCGACCCATTTAATGAAAGTGCTTTTCCACAGTCTCTACTTAGGGCTACTTCAAGAAGAAATAAACCATAGAGACAAAACTGAGAACTACTTTATTTTGTCAAGTTTCAAAGAGCTACTACAAACCATGTTGTATTTATAGTTCCAAATTCATCTATCTATATAGGAGAGAACAGAGTGAAACCTAAAAATAAAAACTGCTACTGTAAACGAACGCTTCAACCTAGAAGAACAAAATTTGGTGATCCATGTGGGATTTTGGTAGTGATCATTCCCACCAAGTATCATCAAGATTTGGTGAAAAAATATTTGCTGGTATTTTGGAAACCTAATTTCTTGGAAGGTTGGCAACCCTTTTCAATGAAAGTGCTGTTCCACTGTCTCTGATTAGGGCTACTTGAAGAGGAACAAACCATAGATAAAAAACTGAGAACTACTTTATTTTGTCATGTTTCAAATAGCTACTATAAACCATGTTGGATTTAGAGTTCCAAATTCATCTATATATAGGACAACAGAGTGAAACCTAAAAATACAAACTGCTACTGTAAACGAATGCTTCAATCTAATAGAACAAAATTTGGTGAGCCAAGAGTTATTTGTGTACTGATCCTTACCACCAAGCATCATCAAGATTGGGCGAAAAAACATTTGCTGGTTTCGGAAACTCGAAGATTCTTGGACGCTTGCCAACCCCTTTCAATGAAAGTGCTTTTGCACAGTCTCTGCTCAGGGCTACTTTAAGAGGAAACAAACCATAGAGACAAAACGGAGAACTCTTTATTTTGTCAAGTTTCATAGAGCTACTACAAACCATGTTGGATTTAGAGTTCCAAATTCATCTATCTATATAGGAGACAACAGAGTGAGACCTTAAAATAAAAACTGCTACTGTAAACGAACGCTTCAACCTAGAAGATAAAATTTGGTGATCAAGTGGGAATGGTGTCCTGATCATTACCACCATGTATCATCAAGATTGGGCTATAAAACATTTGCTGATATTTCGGAAACTCGTATATTCTTGGACGCTTGCCAACCCCTTTCAGTGTAAGTGCTTTTCCACAGTCTTTGCTCAGGGCTACTTTAAGGGAAAACAAACCATAGAGACAAAACTGAGAACTACTTTATTTTGTCAAGTTTCATAGAGCTACTAAAAACCATGTTGGATTTAGAGTTCCAATTCATCTATCTATATAGGAGAGAATTGAGGAAAAAATAAAATTAAAAACTGCTACTGTAATCGAATGCTTCAACATAAAAGAACAAAATTTGGTGAGCCACGTGGGATTTATGTACTGATCATTACCACTAAGTATCATCAAGATTGGGCTATAAAACATTTGCTGGTATTTCGGAAACTCGTAGATTCTTGGACGGTTGCCAACCCATTTCAATGTAAGTACTGTTCGCCAGTCTCTGATTATGGCTACTTGAAGAGGAAACAAACCATAGAGACAAAACTGAGAACTACTTTATTTTGTCAAGTTTCATAGAGCTACTACAAACGATGTTTGATTTAGAGTTCCAAATTCATCTATTTATATATGAGAAACAGAGTGAAACCTAAAAATAAAAACTGCTACTGAAAACGAACGCTTCAACCTAGAGGAACAAAATTTGGTGAACCAAGTCGGATTCGGGTACTGATCTTTACCACCAAGTATAATCAAGATTGGGCTAAAAAACATTTGCTGGTATTTCGGAAAATCGTAGATTCTTGGACGCTTGCCAATCCCTTTCAATAAAAGTGCTTTTCCACAGTCTCTGCTCAGGGCTACTTGAAGAGGAAACAAACCAATGAGAAAAAACTGAGAACTACATTTTTTTGTCAAGTTTCATAGAGCTACTACAAACAATGTTTGATTTAGAGTTCCAAATCCATCTATCTATATAGGAGAGAATAGAGGGAAAACTAAAAATGAAAACTGCTACTCTAAATGATCGCCTGAACCTAGAAGCAAATAATTTGGTGAGCAAAGTGGGAGTTTTGTACTGATCATTACAACCAGGTATCATCTAGATTGGGTGAAAAAATATTTGCTGGTATTTCGAAAACTCGTAATTTCTTGGAAGCTTGGCAACCCCTTTCAATGAAAGTGCTTTTCCACAGTCTCTGCTTAGGGCTACTTGATGAGGAAACAAACCATAGAGACAAAACGGAGGACTACTTTATTTTTTAAAGTTTCAAAGAACTACTACAAACCATGTTGGATTTAGAGTTCCAAATTCATCTATCTATATAGGAGAGAACAGAGTGAAAAATAAAAATAAAAACTGATACTGTAAACGAACGCTTCAACCTAGAAAAACAAAATTTGGTGAGCCAAAGGGATTTGTATACAGATCATTACCAACAAGTATGATCAAGATTGTGTGAAAAAATGTTTGCTGGTATTTCAGAAACCTGTAGATTCTTGGACGCTTGCCAACCCCTTTCAATGAAAGTGCTTTTTGCAATTCTGTGCTTAGGGCTACTTGAAGAGGAAACAAACAATAGAGACAAAAATGACAACTACTTTATTTTGTCAAGTTTCAAAGAGCTACTACAAACCATATTGGATTTAGAGTTCCAATTCCATCTATCTATATTGGAGACAACAGAGTGAAACCTAAAAATAAAAACTGCTACTGTAAACGAACGATTCACACTAGAAGCACAAAATTTGGTGAGCCAAGTCGGATTTGTATACTGATCATTACCACTAAGTATCATCAAGATTGGGGAAAAAAACATTTGCTGGTATTTAGGAAACTCGTAGATTCTTGAACGATTGCCAACCCCTTTCAATGAAAGTGCTTTTCCACAGTCTGTGCCTAGGGCTACAAGAAGAGGAAAAAACCATAGAGACAAAACTGAGACCTACGTTATTTTGTCAAGTTTCAAGGAGGTACTACAAATCATGTTGGACTTACAGTTCCAAATTCATCTATCTACATAGGAGAGAACAGAGTGAAACCTAAAAATAAAAACTGCTACTGTAAACGAACGCTCCAACCTAGAAGCACAAAATTTGGTGAGCCAAGTGGAATTTGTGTCCTGATCAGTACCACCAAGTACGATCAAGATAGGGTGAAAAAAATACTTGCTGTTATTTCACAAACTCGTAATGTCTTGGAAGCTTGGCAAACCCTTTCAATGAAAGTGATTTTACACAGTCTTTCCCTAGGACTACTGTAAGAGGAAACAAACCATAGAGACAAAACTGAGAACTCCTTTATTTTGTCAAGGTTCAAAGAGCTACTGCAAACCATGTTGTATTTAGAGATCCCAATTCATTTAACTATATAGGAGAGAACAGAGTAAAACCTAAAAATAAAAAATGCTCATGTGAACAAATGCTTCAACCTAGAAGAACAAAACTTGGTGAGCCAAGTGGGATTTGTGTAGGATCATTCCCACCAAGTATCATCAAGATTGGGTGAAAAAATATTTTCTGTTATTTCGGAAACTCGTAATTTCTTGGAAGCTTGGCAACCCCTTTTAATGAAAGTGCTTTTCCACAGTCTCTACTTAGGGCTACTTCAAGAGGAAATAAACCATAGAGACAAAACCGAGAACTACTTTATTTTGTAAATTTTCAAATAGCTACTACAAACCGTGTTGGATTTAGAGTTCCTAATTCATCTATCTATATAGGAGAGAACAGAGTGTAACCTAAAAATAAAAACTGCTACTGTAAATGAACACTTCAACCAAGAAGAACAAATTTGGTGAGCCAAGTGGGATTTTTGTCCTGATCATTACCACCAAGTATCATCAAGATTGGGTGAAAATATATTTGCTGGTATTTCGGAAACTCGTAATTTCTTGGCAATTTGGCAACCCCTTTAAATGAAAGTGCTTTTCGCCATTCTCTGCTATGGCTACTTAAAGAGGAAACAACCTATAGGGACAAAAATGAGAACTACCATATTTTGTCATGTTTCAAAGAGCTACTACAATCCATGTTGGATTTAGAGTTCCAAATTCATCTATCTATATAGGAGACCACAGAGTGAAACCTAAAAATAAAAACTGCTACTGTAAACGAGCGCTTCAACCTAGAAGAACAAAATTTGGTGAGCCAAGTGGGATTTGTGTACTGATCATCACCGTCAAGTATCATCAAGATTGGGTGTAAAATATTTGCTGGTATTTTGGAAACTCGTAATTTCCTGGAATATTGGCAACCCATTTCAATGAAAGTGCTTTTCGCCATTCTCTGCTTATGTCTATTTGAAGAGGAAACAAACCATAGAGACAAAACTGCAACTACTTTATTTTGTCAAGTTTCAAAGAGCTACTACAAACCATGTTGTATTTAGAGATCTAAATTCATTTATCTATATAGGAGAGAACAGAGTGAAACCTAAGAATAAAAACTGCTACTGTAAACGAACGCTTCAACCTAGAAGAATAAAATTTGGTGATCCAAGTGGGATTTTAGTACTGATCATTACCACCAAGTATCATCAAGATTGGGAGAAAATATATTTGCTGGTATTTGGGAAACTCGTAATTTCTTGGAAGCTTGGCCAGCCCTTTCAATGAAAGTGCTTTTCCACAGTCTCTGGTTAGGGCTACTGGAAGAGGAAAAAAAACATAGAGACAAAACTGAGAATTACTTTATTTTGTCAAGTTTCAAGAGCTACTATAAGCCATGTTCGATTTAGAGTTCCAAATTCATCTATCTATATAGGAGAGAACAGAGTGAAACCTAAAAATAAAAACTGCTACTGTAAACGAACGCTTCAACCTAGAAGAACAAAATTTGGTGATCCAAGTGGGATTTGTGTACTGATCACTCCCACCATGTATCATCAAAATTTGTTGAAAAAATATTTGCTGTTATTTCGGAAACTCGAAATTTCTTGGAAGCTTGGCAACCCCTTTCATTGAAAGTTCTTTTCCAAGGTTTCTGCTTAGGGCTAATTGAAGAGGAAACAAACCATTGAGACAAAACTCAGAACTACTTTATTTTGTAAAGTTTCAAAGAGCTACTACTAACCATGTTGTATTTAGAGTTCCAACTTCATCTATCTGTATAGGAGAGAACAGAGTGACACCTAAAAATAAAAACAGCTACTGTAAACGAAAGCTTCAACCTAGAAGAACAAAATTTGGTGAGCCAATTGGGATTTGTGTACTGATCATTACCACCAAGTACCATAAAGATTACGTAAAATGATATTTGCTGGTATTTAGGCAACTCGTAATTTCTTGGAAGCTTGTCAACCCCTTTCAATGAAAGTGCTTTTCGCCATTCTCTGCTTATGGCTACTTGAAGAGGAAACAAACCATAGAGACAAAAAGGAGAACTACTTTATTTTGTCAAGTTTCAAAGAGCTACTACAATCCATGTTGGATTTAGAGTTCCAAATTCATCTATCTGTTTAGGAGAGAACAGAGTGAAACCTAAAAATAAAAACTGCTACTGTAAATAACGCTTCAACCTAGGAGAACAAAATTTGGTGAGCCAAGTAGGATTTGTGAACTGATCATTACCACCAAGTATCATCAAGATTGGGTTAAAAAATATTTGCTGGTATTTCGGAAACTCGTAATTTCTTCAAAGCGTGGCAACCCCTTTCAATGAAAGTGCTTTTCCACAGTCTCTGCATAGGGCTACTTGAAGAGGAAGCAAACCGTAGAGACAAAACTGAGAACTACTTTATTTGTCAAGTTTCAAAGAGCTACTACAAACCATGTTGGATTCAGAGTTCCAAATTTATCTATCTATATATGAGAGAACTGAGTGAATCCTAACAATAAACACTGCTACTGTTAACGGACGCTTAACATAGAAGAACAAAATTAGGTGAGCCAAGTGGGATTTGTGTCCTCATCATTAACACCAAGTATCATCAAGATTGGGTGAAAAAATATTTGCTGGTATTTCGGAAACTCGTAGATTCTAGGACGCTTGCCAACCCCTATCAATGAAAGTGCTTTTCGCCAGTCTCTGATTATGGCAACTTGAAGAGTAAACAAACCATAGAGACAAAACTGACAACTTACTTTATTTTGTCAAGTTTCAAAGAGCTACTACAAAGCATATTGGATTTAGAGTTTCAAATTCATCTATCTACATAGAGGACAACAGAGTGAAACCTAAAAATAAAAACTGCTACTGTAAACGAGTGCTTCAACCTAGAAGAACAAAATTTGGTGAGCCAAGTGGGATTTGTGCACTGATCATTACCATCAAGTATCAACAAGATTGGGTGAAAAAATATTTTCTGCTACTTCGGAATCTAGTAATATTTTGGAAGATTGGCAACATCTTTCAATCAAAGTGCTTTTCGCCTGTCTCTGCTTAGGGCTACTTGAAGAGGAAACAAACCATAGAGACAAATCTGAGAAATACTTTATTTTGTCAAGTTTCAAAGAGCTACTACAAACCATGTTGGATTTAGAGTTCCAAATTCATCTATCTGTGTAGGAGAGAACAGAGTGAAACCTCACAATAAAAACTGCTACTTTAAAACCACTTCAACTTACAAGAACAAAATTTGGTCAGTCAAGTGGTGATTATGTACTGATCATTACCACCACGTATCATCAAGATTGGGTGAAAAAATATTTGCTGGTATTTCGGATACTCGTAATTTCTTCGAAGCTTGGCAACCCCTTACAATGAAAGTCCTCTTCCACAGTCTCTGCTTAGGGCTACTTGAAGAGGATAGAAACCATAGAGACAAAACTGAGAACTACTTTATTTTGTCAAGTTTCAAAGAGCTACTACAAACCATGTTGGATTTAGTGTTCCAAATTCATCTATCTATATATTAGAGTAGAGAGAGAAACCTAAAAATAAAAACTGCTACTGTAAACGAACTCTCCAACCTTGAAGAACAAAATTTGGTGAGCAAAGTGGGATATGTATACAGATCATTACCACCAAGTATCATCAAGGTTGAGTGAAAAGTATTTGCTGGTATTCTGGAAACTCGTAGATCTTGGACGCTTGCCAACCCCTTTCAATGAAAGTGCTTTTCGCATGTCTCTGATTAGGGCTACTTGAAGAGGACTCAAACCATAGAGACAAAACTGAAAACTACTTAATTTTGTCAAGTTTCAAAGAGCTACTACAAACCATGTTGGATTTAGAGTTCCAAATTCATCTATCTGTAAAGGAGAGAACAGAGTGAAACCTAAAAATAAAAACTGCTACTGTAAACAAACGCTTCAACCTAGAAGAACTAAATTTGGTGAGCCAATCGGATTTGTGTACTGATCATTACCACCAAGTATCATCAAGATTGGTAGAGAGAATATTTGCTGGTATATCGGAAACTCGTAATGTCTTGGACGCTTGGCAACATCTTTCAATGAAAGTGCTTTTCGCCAGTCTGTGATTAGGGCTACATAAAGAGGAAAGGAACCTTTGAGAGAAAACTGAGAACTACTTTATTCTGTCAAGTTTCAAAGAGCTACTAAGAACCATGTTGACTTTAGAGTTCAAATTCATCTATCTTTATAAGAAACAACAGAGTGAAACCTTAAAATAAAAACTGCTACTGTAAAAGAGCACTTCAACCTAGAAGAACAAAATTTGGTGAGCCACGTTGGATTGTGTACTGATCATTACCACCATGTTTCATCAAGGCTGGGTGAAAAAATATTTGCTGGTATTTCTGAAACTCCTAATTTCTTGGAACCTTGGCAACCCCTTTCAATGAAAGTGCTTTTCCACAGTCTCTGCTTAGGGCTACTCGAAGAGGATAGAAACCATAGAGACAAAACTGAGAAGTACTTTATTTTTCAAGTTTCAAAGAGCTACTACAAACCATGTTGAATTTAGAGTTCCAAATTCATCTATCTATATAGGAGAGAAAAGAGTGAAACCTAGACATAAAAACTGCTACTGTAAACGAAAGTTTCAACGTAAAAGAACAAAATTTGGAAAGCCAAGTGAGATTTTTGTACTGATCATTACCACCAAATATCATCAAAATTGGGTGAAAAAATATTTGCTGCTATTTTGGAAACTCATAGATTCTAGGACGCTTGCCAATCCCATTCAATGAAAGGGCTTTTTGCCAGTCTCTGATGACGGCTACTTGAAGAGGAAACAAACCATATAGAAAAACCTGAGAACTACTTTATTTTGTCAAGTTTGAAAGAGCTACTACAAACCATGTTGGATTTAGAGTTCCAAATTCATATATCTATGTAGGAGAGAACAGAGTGAAACCTAAAAATACAAACTGCTACTGTAAACGAACGCTTCAACCTACAAGAACAAAACTTGGTGAGCCAAGTGGTATTTGTGCACATATCTTTACCACCAAGTATCATCAAAATTGGGTGAAAAAAATATTTGCTGGTATTTTGGAAACTAGTAATTTCTTGGAAGCTTGTCAGCTCCTTTCAATGAAAGTGCTTTTCCACAGTCTCTGGTTAGGGGTACTTGAAGAGGAAACAATCCATAGAGACAAAACTGAGAACTACTTTATTTTGTCAAGTTTCAAAGAGCTACTACAAACCATGTTTGATTTAGAGTTCCAAATTCATCTATCTATATAGGAGAGAACACAGTGAAACATAAAATAAAAACTGCTAGTGTAAACGAACGCTTCAACCTAGAAGAACAAAATTTGTTGAGCCACGTGGGATTTGTGCACTGATCATTACCACCAAGTATGATCCAGATTTGGTGAAAAAATATTTGCTGGTATTTCGGAAACTCGTAATTTCTTGGAAGCTTGGCAACCCCTTTCAATTAAAGTCCTCTTCCACAGTCTCTGCTTAGGGCTAATTGAAGAGGATAGAAACCATAGAGACAAAACTGAGAACTACTTTATCTTGTCAAGTTTCAAAGAGCTACTACAAACGATATTCGATTTAGAGTTCAAATTCATCTATCTATATATTAGAGAAGAGAGTGAAACCTAAAAATAAAAACTGCTAATGTAAACGAACGCTTCAACCTGCAAGAACAAAACTTGGTGAGCCAAGTGGGATTTGTGTACTTATCATTACCACCACGTATATTCAAGATTGGGAGAAAAAATATTTGCTGGCATTTCGGAAACTCCTAGTTTCTTGACGCTTGCCAATCCCTTTCAATGAAAGTGCTTTTCACCAGTCTCTGCTTCGGGCTACATGAAGAGAAAACAAACCATCGAGACAAACTGAGAACTACTTTATTTTGTCAAGTTTCAATGAGCTACTACAAACCATGTTGACTTTAGAGCTCCAAATTCATTTATCTATATAAGAGACAACAGAGTGAAACCTTAAAATAAAAACTGCTAGTGTAAACGAGCGCTTCAACCTAGAAGACCAATTTTTGGTGAGCCAAGTGGGATTTGTGAACTGATCATTACCATCAAGTATCATCAAAATTGGGTGAGAAAATATTTGCTGCTATTTCGGAATCTAGTAATATCTTGGAAGATTGGCAACCCCTTTCAATGAAAGTGCTTTTCCACAGTCTCTGCTTAGGGCTACTTGAGGACAAAACAAACCATAGAGAAAAAACTGGAAATTGCTTAATTTTGTCAAGTTTCAAAGAGCTACTACAAACCATGTTGGATTTAGAGTTCCAAATTCATCTATCCATATAGAAGATAACAGAGTCAAACCTAAAAATAAAAACTGCTACTGTAAACGAACGCCACAACCCAGAAGAACAAAATTTGTTGAGCCAAGTGAGATTTGTGCACTGATCATTACCACCAAGTATGATCCAGATTGGGTGAAAAAATATTTGCTGGTATTTCGGAAACTCGTAATTTCTTGGTAGCTTGGCAACCCCTTTCAGTGAAAGTCCTCTTCCACAGTCTCTGCTTAGGGTTACTTGAAGAGGAAACAAACCATAAGACAAATCTTAGAACTACTTTATATTGTCAAGTTTCAAACAGCTACCACAAACCATGTTGGATTTAGAGTTCCAAAATCATCTATCTGTATAGGAGACAACAGAGTGAAACCTAAATATAAAAACTGCTACATTAAAAGCGCTTCAACCTACAATAACAAAATTTGGTGAGCCAAGTGGTATTTATGTACTAATCATTACCACCAAGTATCATCAAGATTGGGTGAAAAAATATTTGCTGGAATTTCGGAATCTCGTAATTTCTTTCAGGCTTGGCAACCCCATTCAATGAAATTCCTCTTCCACAGTTTCTGCTTAGGGCTACTTGAAGAGGAAGAAAACCATAGAGACAAACTGGGAACTACTTTCTTTTGTCAAGTTTCAAAGAGCTACTACAAACCATGTTGGATTTAGAGTTCCAAAATCATCTATCTATCAAGATTCAAAGAGCTACTGCAAACCATGTTGACTTTAGAGTTCCAAATTCATCTATCTATATAGGAGACAACAGAGTGAAACCTAAAAATAAAAACTGCTACTGTAAACGAGGGCTTCAACATAGAAGAACAAAATTTGGTGAGCCAAGTGGGATTTGTGAACTGATCATTACCACCAAGTATCATCAAGATTGGGTGAAAAAATATTTGCTGGTATTTCGGAAACTCGTAATTTCTTGGAAGCTTGGCATCCCTTTCGTTTATAGTGCTTTTTTTTGTAAGCTTGGCAACCTCTTTCAATGAAAGTGCTTTTCCACAGTCTCTGCATACGGCTACTTGAAGAGGAAACAATCCATAGAGACAAAACTGAAAACTACTTTATTTTGTCAAGTTTCAAAGAGGTACTACAAGCCATGTTGGATTTGGAGTTCCAAATTCATTAATCTATATAGGAGAGTACATAGTGATACCTAAAAATAAAAACTGCTACTCTAAATATCGCTTCAACCTAGAAGAACAAAATTAGGTGAGCAAAGTGGGATTTGTGTACTGATCATTACCACCATGTATCATCAATATGGGGTGAAAAAATATTTGCTGGTATTTAGGAAACTCATACATTTGGACGCTTGCCAACCCCTTTCAATGAAAGTGCTCTTCGCCAGTCTCTGATTAGGGCTACTAGAAGAGTAAAGAAACCATAGAGACAAAACTGAAAACTTACTTTATTTTGTCAAGTTTCAAAGAGCTACTACAAAGCATATTGGATTTAGAGTTCCAAATTCATATATCTACATAGAGGACAACAGAGTGAAACCTAAAAATGAAAACTGCTACTGTAAACGAGGGCTTCAACCTTGAAGAACAAAATTTGGTGAGCCAAGTGGGATTTGTGAACTGATCATTACCACCAAGTATCATCACGATTGGGTGAAAAAATATTTTCTGCTATTTTGGAATCTAGTAATATCTTGGAAGATTGGCAACCCCTTTCAATGAAAGTGCTTTTCCACAGTCTCTGCTTAGGCTACTTGAAGACGAAACAAACCATAAAGACAAAACTGAAAATTACTTAATTTTGTCAAGTTTCAAAGAGCTAATACAAACGATGTTGGATTTAGAGTTCCAAATTCATCTATCTATATACGAGAGAACAGAGTGAAGTATAAAAATAAAAACTGCTACTGTAAACGAACGTTTCAACCTAGAAGAACAAAATTTGGTGAGCCAAGTGGGATTTGTGTACTGATCATTACCGCCAAATATCATCAAAATTGGGTGAAAAAATATTTGCTGCTCTTTTGGAAACTCATAGATTCTAGGACGCTTGCCAATCCCTTTCAATGAAAGGGCTTTTCGCCAGTCTCTGATGACGGCTACTTGAAGAGGAAACAAACCATAGAGAAAAACCTGAGAACTACTTTATTTTGACAAGTTTCAAAGAGCTACTACAAACCGTGTTGGATTTAGAGTTGCAAATTCATCTATCTATATAGGAGAGATGAGAGTGAAACCTAAAATTAAAAACTGCTACTGTAAACAAACGCTTCAACCTAGAAAAAAAAAATTGGTGAGCCAAGCGGGATTTGTGTACTGATCACTACCACCAGGTATCATCAAGATTGGGTGGAAAAATATTTGCTGGTATTTCTGAAACTCCTAAATTCATGGAACCTTGGCAACACCTTTCAATGAAAGTGCTTTTCGCCAGTCTCTGCTTAGGACTACTTGAAGAGGAAACAAACCATAGAGACAAAACTGAGAACTACATTACCTGTCATGCTTCAAATAGCTACTACAAACCATGTTGGATTTAGAGATCCAAAATCATATATCTATATAGGAGAGAACAGAGTGAAACCTAAAAATACAAACTGCTACTGTAAAAGAAAGCTTCAACCTACAAGAACAAAATTTGGAGTGCCAAGTGGGATTTGTTCACTGATCATTACCACCAAGTATCATCAAGAATGGGTGAAAATATTTGCTGGTATTTCGGAAAATCGTATTGTCTTGGAAGCTTGGCCACCCCTTTCAATGAAAGTGCTTTTCCACAGTCTCTCGTTAGGGCTACATGAAGAGGAAACAAACCATAGAGAAAAAACTGAGAACTACTTTATTTTGTCAAGTTTCAAAGAGCTACTACAAACCATTTTGAATTTAGAGTTCCAAATTCACCTATCTATATAGGAGAGAACAGAGTGAAACCTAAAAATAAAAACTGCTACTGTAAACGAACGATTCAACCAGGAAAAACAAAATTTGGTGAGCCAACGGGATTTGTATACTGATCATTACTAACAAATATGATCAAGATTGGCAAAAAAAATTTGCTGGTATTTCGGAAATTCATAGATTCTTGGACGCTTGCCAACCCCTTTCAATTAAAGTGCTTTTCGCCAGTCTCTGATGATGGCTACTTGAAGAGGAAAAAAACCATAGAGACAAAACTGAGAACTACTTTATTTTGTCGAGTTTCAAAGAGCTACTACAAACCATGTTGGATTTAGAGTTCCAAATTCATCTATCTGTATAGGAGAGAACAGAGGGAAACCTAAAATAAAAATTGCTACTGTAAATAACGCTTCAAGCTAGAAGAACAAAATTTGGTGAGCCAAGTGGGATTCGTGTACTGATCATCCCCTAAAAGTATCATCAAGATGGGGTGAAAAAATATTTGCTGGTATTTCGGAAACTAGTCGATTCTTGGAAGTGGGATTTGTGTACTGATCATTACCACCAAGTACCATAAAGATTGGGTGAAAAAAAATTGGCTGGTATTTCGTAAACTCGTAAATTTTTGGAAGCTTGGCAACCCCTTTCAATGAAAGTGCTTTTTGCCAGTCTCTGATTAGGGATACTTGAAGAGGAAACAAACCATAGAGACAAAACTGAGAACTACTTTATTTTGTCAAGTTTCAAAGAGCTACTACAAACCTTGTTGGTTTTAGAGTTCCAATTTCATATATCTATATAGGAGAGAACAGAGTGAAACCTAAAAATAAAAACTCCTACTGTAAACGAACTCTTCAACCTAGAAGAACAAAATTTGGTGAGCCAAGTGGGATTTGTAGACTGATGATTACCACCAAGTATCATCAAGATTGGGCTAAAAAATATTTGCTGGTATTTCGGAAAATCGTATATTCTTGGACGCTTGCCAACCCCTTTCAGTGAAAGTGCTTTTCGCCAGTCTCTGAGTAGGGCTACTGGAAGAGTAAACAAATCTTAGAGACAAAACTGAGAACTACTTTATTATTCAAGTTTCATAGAGCTACTACAAACCATGTTGGATTTATAGTTCCAAATTCATCTATCTGTATAAGAGAGAACAGAGTGAAACCTAAAATAAAAATTGCTACTGTAAATAACGCTTCAACCTAGAATAACAAAATTTGGTGAGCCAAGTGAGATTCGTGTACTGATCATCCCCTAAAAGTATCATCAAGATGGGGTGAAAAAATATTTGCTGGTATTTCGGAAACTAGTCGATTCTTGGAAGCTTGGCAAGACCTTTCAATGAAAGTGCTTTTCCCCTGTCTCTGCTTAGGGTACTTGAATAGGAAACAGACCATAGAGACAAAACTGAGAACTACTTTATTTTGTCAAGTTTCAAAGAGTTACTACAAACCATGTTGTATTTAGAGTCCACATTCATCTATCTATTTAGGAGAGAACAGAGTGATACCTAAAAATAAAAACTGCTACTGTAAACGAACGCTTAAACCTAGAAGAACAAAAATAGGTGAGCCAAGTGGGATTTGTTTACTGATGGTTACCACCAAGTATCATCAAGATTGGGTGAAAAAATATTTGCTAGTATTGCGGAAACTCGTAGATTCTTGGACGCTTACCAACCCCTTTCAATGAAAGTGCTTTTCGCAGACTCTGAGTAGGGCTACTTGAAGAGGAAACAAACCTTAGAGACAAAAAAGAGAACTTCTTTATTTTTCAAGTTTCAGGGAGCTACTACAAACCATGTTCTATTTAGAGTTCCGAATTCATCTATCTGTATAAGAGAGAACAGAGTGAAACATAAAAATAAAAACTGCTACTGTAAATAACGCTTCAACCTAGAAGAACACAATTTGGTGAGCCAAGTGGGATTTGTGTACTGATCATCACCTAAAGGATCATCAAGATTGGGTGAAAAAATATTTGCTGGTGTTTCGGAAACTCGTCGATTCTTGGACGCTTGCCAACCCCTTTCAATTAACGAGCGTTTCGCCAGTCTCTGAGTAGGGCTACTTAAAGAGTAAAGAAACCATAGAGAAAAAACTGAGAACTATTTTATTTTTCAAGTTTCAAAGAGGTACTACAACCCATGTTGGATTTACAGTTCCAAATTCATCTACCTATATACGAGAGAACAGAGTGAAAACTGAAAATAAAAACTGCTACTGTAAACGAACGCTTCAACCTAGAAGAACAAAATTTGGTGAGCCAACTGGGATTTGTGTTCTGATCATTACCACCAAGTATCATCACGATTGGGTGAAAAAATATTTGCTGGTATTTCGAAAACTCGTAATTTCTTGGAAGCTTGGGAACCCATTTCAATGAAAGTGCTTTTCCCCTGTCTCTGCTTAGGGCTACTTGAAGAGGAAACAAACCAGAGACAAAACTGAGAACTACTTTATTTTGTCAAGTTTTAAAGATCTACTACAAACCATGTTGGATTTAGAGTTCCAAATTCTCTATCTATATAGAACAACAAAGTGAAACCTAAAAATAAAAACTACTACTGTAAACGAACACTTCAACCTAGAAGAACAAAATTTGGTGAGCCAAGTGGGATTTGTGTACTGATGATTACCACTATGTATCATCAAGATTGGGTGAAAAAAAAGTTTCTGGTATTTCGGAAACTGTAGATTCTTGGATGCTTGCCAACCCCTTTCAATTAACGTGCGTTTCGCCAGTCTCCGAGTAGGGCTACATGAAGAGTAAACAAACCATAGAGACAAAACTGAGAACTGTTTTATTTTGTCAAGTTTCAAAGAGGTACTACAACCCATGTTGGATGTACAGTTCCAAATTCATCTACCTATATAGGAGAGAACAGAGGGAAACCCAAGAATAAAAAGTGCTACTGTAAACGAAAGCTTCAACATAGAAGCACTAAATTTAGTGAGCCAAGTGGGATTTGTGTACTGATCATTACCACCAAGTACCATAAAGATTGGGTGAAAAAAAATTGGCTGGTATTTCGTAAACTCGTAAATTCTTGGAAGCTTGGCAACCCCTTTCAATGAAAGTGCTTTTTGCCAGTCTCTGATTAGGGATACTTGAAGAGGAAACAAACCATAGAGACAAAACTGAGAACTACTTTATTTTGTCAAGTTTCAAAGAGCTACTACAAACCTTGTTGGTTTTAGAGTTCCAATTTCATATATCTATATAGGAGAGAACAGAGTGAAACCTAAAAATAAAAACTCCTACTGTAAACGAACTCTTCAACCTAGAAGAACAAAATTTGGTGAGCCAAGTGGGATTTGTAGACTGATGATTACCACCAAGTATCATCAAGATTGGGCTAAAAAATATTTGCTGGTATTTCGGAAAATCGTATATTCTTGGACGCTTGCCAACCCCTATCAGTGAAAGTGCTTTTCGCCAGTCTCTGAGTAGGGCTACTTGAAGAGTAAACAAATCTTAGAGACAAAACTGAGAACTACTTTATTATACAAGTTTCATAGAGCTACTACAAACCATGTTGGATTTATAGTTCCAAATTCATCTATCTGTATAAGAGAGAACAGAGTGAAACCTAAAATAAAAATTGCTACTGTAAATAACGCTTCAACCTAGAATAACAAAATTTGGTGAGCCAAGTGAGATTCGTGTACTGATCATCCCCTAAAAGTATCATCAAGATGGGGTGAAAAAATATTTACTGGTATTTTGGAAACTAGTCGATTCTTGGAAGCTTGGCAAGACCTTTCAATGAAAGTACTTTTCCCCTGTCTCTGCTTAGGGTACTTGAAGAGGAAACAAACCAGAGACAAAACTGAGAACTACTTTATTTTGTCAAGTTTCAAAGATCTACTACAAACCATGTTGGATTTAGAGTTCCAAATTCATCAATCTGTATAGGAGAGAACATAGTGAAACCTAAAAATAAAAACTGCTACTGTAAATAACGCTTCAACCTAGAAGAACCAAATATGGTGAGCCAAGTGGGATTCCTGTACTGATCATCACCTAAAAGTATCATCAAGATTGGGTGAAAAAATATTTGCTCGTATTTTGGAAACTCGTCGATTCTTGGAAGCTTGGCAACCCCTTTCAATGAAAGTGCTTTTCCCCTGTCTCTGCTTAGGGCTACTTGAAGAGGAAACAAACCAGAGACAATACTGAGAACAACTTTATTTTGTCAAGTTTCAAAGAGCTACTACAAACCATGTTGGATTCAGTGTTCCAAATTCGTCTATATACATAGGAGAGAACAGAGTGAAACTTAAAATAAAAACTGCTACTGTAATTGAACGCTTCAACCTAGAAGTACAAAATTTGGTGTGCCAAGTGGGATTTTTGTACTGATCATTACCACCAAGAATCATCAAGATTGGGTGAATAAATATTTGCTGGTATTTCGGAAACTCGTAATTTCTTGGAAGCTTGGCATCCCTTTCGTTTATAGTGCTTTTTCACAATCTCTGCATAGGGCTACTTGAAGAGGAAACAAACCAGAGAAAAAACTGAGAACTAATTTATTTTATCAAGTTTCAAGGAGGTACTATAAACCATGTTGGATTTAGAGTTCCAAATTCGTCTATCTATATAGGAGAGAACAGAGTGAAACCTAAAAACAAAAATTGCTACTGTAAACAAACGCTTCAACCTAGAAGATCAAAATTTGGTGAGCCAAGTGGGATTTGTGTACTGATGATTACCACCAAGTGTCATCAAGATTGGGTGAAAAAACATGTGCTGGTATTTCGGAAATTCGTAGATTCTTGGACGCTTGCCAAACCCTTTCAATGAAAGTGCTTTTAGCCAGTCTCTGAGTAGGGCTACTTGAAGAGTAAACAAACCTTAGAGACAAAACTGAGAACTACTTTATCTTTCAAGTTTATAAGAGCTACTACAAACCAATTTGGATTTAGAGTTCCAAATTCATCTATTTATGTAGGAGACAACAGAGTGAAACCTAAAAATAAAAACTGATACTGTAAATAACGCTTCAACCTAGAAGACAAAATTTGGTCAGCCACGTGGGATTTGTGTACTGATCATTACCACCAAGTATCATCAAGAGTGGGTGAAAAATATTTGCTGGTATTTCGGAAACTCGTCTATTCTTGGAAGCTCGGCAACCCCTTTCAATGAAAGTGCTTTTCGCCTGTCTCTGCTTAGGGCTACTTGAAGAGAAAAAAAACCAGAGACAAAACTGAGAACTACTTTCTTTTGTCAAGTTACAAAGAGCTACTACAAACCATGTTGGATTTAGTGTTCCAAATTCGTCTATATATATAGGAGAGAACAGAGTGAAATCTAAATTAAAAACTGCTACTGTAAACGAACTCTTCAACCTAGAAGAACAAAATTTGGTGAGCCAAGTTGGATTTGTGTACTGATGATTACCACCAGGTATTATCAAGACTGGGTGAAAAAATATTTGCTGGTATTTCGGAAACTCGTAGATTCTTGGACACTTGCCAACCCCTTTCAATGAAAGTGCTTTTCGCCAGTCTCTGAGTAGGGCTACCTGAAGAGTAAACAAACCTTAGAGACAAAACTGAGAACTACTTTATTTTTCAAGTTTCAAAGAGCTACTACAAACCATGTTGGATTTAGAGTTCAAAATTCATCTATCTATATTGGAGACAACAGAGTGAAACCTAAAAATTAAAACTGCTACTGTAAACGAACACTTTTAAACTGGAAGAACAAAATTTGGTGGGCCAAGTGGGATTTGTGTACTGATCATTACCAGGAAGTATCATCAAGATTGGGTGAAAAAATATTTGCTGGTATTTCGGAAACTCGTAATTTCTTTTAAGGTTGGCAATCCTTTTCAATGAAAGTGCTTTTCGTCAGTCTCTGCTTAGTGCTACTTGAAGAGGAAACAAACGAGAGTCAAAACTGAGAACTACTTTATTTTGTCAAGTTTCAAAGAGCTACTACAAACGATGTTGGATTTACAGTTCCAAATTCATCTATCTATATAGGAGACAACCGACTGAAACGTAAAAATTAAAACAGCTACTGTAAGTGAACACTTCAAATAAGTAGAACACAATTTGCTGAGCACAGTGGGATTTGTGTACTGATCACAATCATCAAGTATCATCAAGATTGGGTGAAAAAATATTTGCTGGTATTTCGGAAACTCGTAAGTTCTTGGAAGCTTGGCAACCAATTTCAATGAAAGTACTTTTCCACAGGCTCTGCATAGGTCTACATGATTAGGAATCAAACCATAGAGAAAAAACTGAGAACTACTTAATTTTGTCAAGTTCCAAGAGCTACTACAAACCATGTTGGATAGAGTTCCAAATTCATCTATCTGTTTAGGAGAGAACAGAGTGAAACATAAAAATAAAAACTTCTACTATAAACGAACGCTTCAACCTAGAATAGCAAAATTTGGTGAGCCAAGTGGGATTTGTGTACTGATGATTACCACCAAGTATCATCAAGATTGGGTGAAAAAATATTTGCTGGTATTTCGGGAACTCGTAATTTCTTGGAAGCTTGGAAACCCCTTTCAATTAATGTGCTTTTCCATAGTATCTGCATAGGGCTACTTGAAGAGGAAACAAACCGTACAGACAAAACTGAGAAATACTTTATTTTGTCAGGTTTCAAAGAGCTACTACAAACCATGTTGTATTTAGAGTTCCAAATTCATCTGTCTATATAGGAGAGAACAGAGTGATACCTAAAAACAAAAACTTCTACTGCAACCGAACGCTTCAACCTAGAAGAACAAAATATGTTGAGCCAAGTGAAATGGGTATACTGATCATGAATACCAAGTATGATCAAGTTTGAGTGAAAAAATATTTGCTGGTATTTAGAAAACTCGTAGATTATAGGACGATTCAAAACACTTTCAATGAAAGTGCTTTTCCCAGTCTCTGATTAGGGCTACTTGAAGAAGAAACAACAATAGAGACAAAACTGAGAACTACTTTAATTTGTCAAGTTTCAAAGAGCTACTACAAACCATGTTGGATTTAGAGTTCCAAATTCATCAATCTGTATAGGAGAGAACAGAGTGAAATCTAAAAATAAAAACTGCTAATGTAAATTACGCTTCCACCTACAAGAACAAATTTGGTGAGCCAAGTGGGAATTGTGAACTGCTCATTACCACCAAGTATCATCAAGATTAGGTGAAAAAATACTTGCTGGTATTTCCGAAACTCATAATTTCTTGGTTGCCTGGCAACCCCTTTCAATGAAAGTGCTTTTCCACAGTCTGTGACTAGGGCTACTTGAAGAGGAAACGAGCCATAAAGAAAAAACTGAGAACTACTTTATTTTGTCAAGTTTCAAGGAGCTACTACAAACCATGTTGGATTTAGAGTTCCAAATTCATCTGTCTATATAGGAGAGAACAGAGTGATACCTAAAAATAAAAAATGCTTCTGTAAACGAACGCTTCAACCTAGAAGAACAAAATTTGGTGAGCCAAGTGGGATTTGTATACTGATCATTACCAGCAAGTATGATCAAGATTGGGTAAAAAAACATTTGCTTGTATTTCGGAAACTCGTAGATTAGAGGATGCTTCCAACCACTTTCAATGAAAGTGCTTTTCGCCAGTCTCCATGTAGGGCTACTTGAAGAGTAAACAAACATTAGAGACAAAACTGAGAACTACTTTATTTTTCAAGTTTCAAAGGACTACTGCAAACCATGTTGGATTTAGAGTTCCAAATTCATCTATCTGTATAAGAGAGAACAGAGTGAAACCTAAAAATAAAAAATGCTACTGTAAATAACGCTTCAACCTATAAGAACAAAATTTGGTGAGCCAAGTGGGATTTGTGTACTGATCATCACCTAAAAGTATCACCAAGATTGGGTGAAAAAATATTTGCTGGTATTTCGGAAACACGTCGATACTTGGACACTTGGCAACCCCTTTCAATGAAAGTGCTTTTCGCCTGTCTCTGCTTAGGGCTACTTGAAGAGGAAACAAACCATAGAGACAAAACTAAGTACTACTTTATTTTGTCAAGTTTCAAAGAGCTACTACAAACCATGTTGGATTTAGAGTTCCAAATTCATCTGTCTATATGGGAGAGAACAGAGTGATACCTAAAAACAAAAACTTCTAATGTAACCGAACGCTTCAACCTAGAAGAACAAAATTTGGTGAGCCAAGTTAGATTTGTGGACTGATGATTACCACCAAGTATCATCAAGATTGGGCTAAAAAAATATTTGCTGGTATTTCGGAAACTCGTAATTTCTTGGAAGATTGGCAACCCCTTTCAATGAAAGTGCTTTTCCACAGTCTCTGCTTAGGGCTACTTGAAGAGGAAACAAACCACAGAGACAAAACTAAGAACTACTTTATGTTGTCAAGTTTCAAACAGCTACTACAAACCATGTTGGATTTAGAGTTCCAAATTCATCTATATATATAGGAGAGAACAGAGTGAAACCTAAAAATAAAAACGGCTTCTGTATACGAACGCTTCAACCTAGAAGAAAAAAATTTGGTGAGCCAAGTGGGATTTGTATACTGATCATTACCACCAAGAATGATCAAAATTGGGTGAAAAATATTTGCTGCTATTTCGGAAACTCGTAATTTCTTGGAAGCTTGGCATCCCCCTTCTATGAAAGTGCTTTTCCACACTCTGTGCCTTGGGCTACTTGAAGAGGAAAGAAGCCATAGAGACAAAACTGAGAACTACTTAATTTGTTCAAGTTTCAAGGAGCTACTACAAACCATGTTGAAGTTAGAGTTCCAAATTCATCTGTCTACATAAGAGAGAACAGAGTGATACCTAAAAACAAAAACTTCTACTGTAACCGAACGCTTCAACCTAGAAGAACAAAATATGGTGAGCCAAGTGAAATTGGTATACTTATCATGAATACCAAGTATGATCAAGTTTGAGTGAAAAAATATTTGCTGGTATTTAAAAAACTCGTAGATTATAGGACGATTCCAAACACTTTCAATGAAATGGCTTTTCCCCAGTCTCTGATAAGGGCTACTTGAAGAGGAAACAACCAAAGAGACAAAACTGAGAACTACTTTAATTTGTCAACTTTCAAAGAGCTACTACAAACCATGTTGGATTTAGAGTTCCAAATTCATCAATCTGTATAGGAGAGAACAGAGTGAAACCTAAAAATAAAAACTGCTACTGTAAATAACGCTTCAACCTAGAAGAACCAAATTTGGTGAGCCAAGTGCAATTCGTGTACTGATCATCACCTAAAAGTATCATCAAGATTGGGTGAAAAAATATTTGCTGGTATTTTGGAAACTCGTCGATTCTTGGAAGCTTGGCAACCCCTTTCAATGAAAGTGCTTTTCCCCTGTCTCTGCTTAGGGCTACTTGAAGAGGAAACAAACCAGAGACAAAACTGAGAACTACTTTATTTTGTCAAGTTTCAAAGAGCTACTACAAACCATGTTGGATTTAGTGTTCCAAATTCGTCTATATACATAGGAGAGAACACAGTGAAACTTAAAATAAAAACTGCTACTGTAATTGAACGCTTCAACCTAGAAGTACAAAATTTGGTGTGCCAACTGGGATTTGTGTACTGATCTTTACCACCAAGTATCATCAAGATTGGGTGAAAAAATATTTGCTGGTATTTCGGAAACTCGTAATTTCTTGGAAGCTTGGCATCCCTTTCGTTTATAGTGCTTTTTCACAATCTCTGCATAGGGCTACTTGAAGAGGAAACAAACCAGAGAAAAAACTGAGAACTAATTTATTTTATCAAGTTTCAAGGAGCTATTATAAACCATTTTGGATTTAGAGTTCCAAATTCGTCTATCTATATAGGAGAGAACAGAGTGAAACCTAAAAACAAAAATTGCTACTGTCAACGAACGCTTCAACCTAGAAGATCAAAATTTGGTGAGCCAAGTGGGATTTCTGTACTGATGATTACCACCAAGTGTCATCAAGATTGGGTGAAAAAACATTTGCTGGTATTTCGGAAAATCGTAGATTAGAGGATGCTTCCAACCACTTTCAATGAAAGTGCTTTTCGCCAGTCTCCATGTAGGGCTACTTGAAGAGTAAACAAACATTAGAGACAAAACTGAGAACTACTTTATTTTTCAAGTTTCAAAGGACTACTGCAAACCATGTTGGATTTAGAGTTCCAAATTCATCTATCTGTACAAGAGAGAACAGAGTGAAACCTAAAAATAAAAAATGCTACTGTAAATAACGCTTCAACATAGAAGAACAAAATTTGGTGAGCCAAGTGGGATTTGTGTACTGATCATCACCTAAAAGTATCACCAAGATTGGGTGAAAAAATATTTGCTGGTATTTCGGAAACACGTCGATTCTTGGACGCTTGGCAACCCCTTTCAATGAAAGTGCTTTTCGCCTGTCTCTGCTTAGGGCTACTTGAAGAGGAAACAAACCATAGAGACAAAACTAAGAACTACTTTATTTTGTCAAGTTTCAAAGAGCTACTACAAACCATGTTGGATTTAGATTTCTAAATTCATCTGTCTATATAGGAGAGAACAGAGTGATACCTAAAAACAAAAACTTCTACTGTAACCGAACGCTTCAACCTAGAAGAACAAAATTTGGTGAGCCAAGTGGGATTTGTGGACTGATGATTACCACCAAGTATCATCAAGATTGGGCGAAAAAATATTTGCTGGTATTTCGGAAACTCGTAATTTCTTGGAAGATTTGCAACCCCTTTCAATGAAAGTGCTTTTCCACAGTCTCTGCTTAGGGCTACTTGAAGAGGAAACAAACCACAGAGACAAAACTGAGAACTACCTTATTTTGTCAAGTTTCAAACAGCTACTACAAACCATGTTGGATTTAGAGTTCCAAATTCATCAATCTGTATAGGAGAGAACAGAGTGAAACCTAAAAATAAAAACTGCTACTGTAAATAACGCTTCAACCTAGAAGAACCAAATTTGGTGAGCCAAGTGGGATTCGTGTACTGATCATCACCTAAAAGTATCATCAGGATTGGGTGAAAAAATATTTGCTGCTATTTTGGAAACTCGTAGATTCTTGGAAGCTTGGCAACCCCTTTCAATGAAAGTGCTTTTCCCCTGTCTCTGCTTAGGGCTACTTGAAGAGGAAACAAACCAGAGACAAAACTGAGAACAACTTTATTCTGTCAAGTTTCAAAGAGCTACTACAAACCATGTTGGATTTAGTGTTCCAAATTCGTCTATATACATAGGAGAGAACAGAGTGAAACTTAAAATAAAAACTGCTACTGTAATTGAACGCTTCAACCTAGAAGTACAAAATTTGGTGTGCCAAGTGGGATTTGTGTACTGATCATTACCACCAAGTATCATCAAGATTGGGTGAAAAAATATTTGCTGGTATTTCGAAAACTCGTAATTTCTTGGAAGCTTGGCATCCCTTTCGTTTATAGTGCTTTTTCCACAATCTCTGCATAGGGCTACTTGAAGAGGAAACAAACCAGAGAAAGAACTGAGAACTAATTTATTTTATCAAGTTTCAAGGAGCTACTATAAACCATGTTGGATTTAGAGTTCCAAATTCGTCTATCTATATAGGAGAGAACAGAGTGAAACCTAAAAACAAAAATTGCTACTGTAAACAAAAGCTTCAACCTAGAAGATCAAAATTTGGTGAGCCAAGTGGGATTTGTGTACTGATGATTACCACCAAGTGTCATCAAGATTGGGTGAAAAAACATTTGCTGGTATTTCGGAAACTCGTAGATTCTTGGACGCTTGACAACTCCTTTCAATGAAAGCGCTTTTCGCCAGTCTCTGCTTAGGGCTACGTGAAGAGGAAACAAACCATAGAGACAAAACTGAGAGCTGCTTTATTTTGTCACGTTTCAAAGAGCTACTACAAACCCTGTTGGATTTAGAGTTTTAAATTCATCTATCTATATAGGAGAGAACAGAGTGATACCTAAAAATAAAAACTGCTACTGTAAATAACGCTTCAACGTAGAAGAGGAAAATTTGGTGAGCTAAGTGTGATTTGTGTACTGATCATTACCACCATGTATCATCAAGATTGGGTGAAAAAATATTTGCTGATATTTCGGAAACTCATAATTTCTTGGAAACTTGGTACCCCCTTTCAATGAAAGTGCTTTTCACAGTCTCTGCTTAGGGCTACTTGAAGATAAAACAAACCATAGAGACAAAACTGAGAGCTGCTTTATTTTGTCACGTTTCAAAGAGCTACTACAAACCATGTTGTATTTGGAGTTCCGAATTCATCTATCTATATAGGACAGAACAGAGGGAAACCTAAAAATAAAAACTGTACTGTAAACGAACGCTTCAACCAAGAAGCACAAAATTTGGTGAGCCAAGTGGGATTTGTGTACTGATCATTACCACCAAGTATCATCAAGATGGGGTAAAAAAAATATTTGCTGGTATTTCGGAAACTCGTAATTTCTTGGAAGGTTGGCAACCCCTTTCAATGAAAGTGCTTTTCGCCAGTCTCTGCATCGGGCTACTTGAAGAGGAAACAAACCATAGAGACAAAACTGAGAACTACTTTATTTTGTCAAGTTTCAAAGAGCTACTACAAACCATGTTGGATTTGGTGTTCCATATTCACCTCTCTATATTGGAGAGAACAGAGGGAAACCTAAAAATTTAAACTGCTACTGTAAATAACGCTTCATCCTAGAAGAGCAAAATTTGGTGAGCTAAGTAGGATTTGTGTACTGATCATTACCACCATGTATCATCAAGATTGGGTGAAAAAATATTTGCTAGTATTTCGGAAACTCGCAATTTCTTGGAAACTTGGTAACCCCTTTCAATGAAAGTGCTTTTCACAGTCCCTGCTTAGGGCTACTTGAAGAGAAAACATACCATAGAGACAAAACTGAGACGACTTTATTTTGTCAAGTTTCAAAGAGCTACTACAAACCATGTTGGATTTGGAGTTCCAAATTCATCTATCTATATAGGACAGAACAGAGGGAAACCTAAAAATAAAAACTGCTACTGTAAACGAACGCTTCAACCTAGAAGCACAAAATTTGGGGAGCCAAGAGGGATTTGTGTACTGATCATTACCATCATGAATCATCAAGATTGGGTGAAAAACTATTTGGTGGTATTATGGAAACTCGTAATTTTTTGGAAGATTGGCAACCCCTTTCTATGAAAGTGCTTTTCCACTATCTGTGCTTAGGGCAACTTGAAAAGGATAGAATCCATAGAGACAAAACTGAGAACTACATTATTTTGTCAAGATTAAAAGAGCTACTAGAAACCTTGTTGCATGTGGAGTTCCAAATTCATCTATCTATATAGGAGAGAACAGAGGGAAACGTAAAAATAAAAATTGCTACTGTAAACGAACGCTTCAACCTAGAAGCACAAATTTTGGTGAGCCAAGTGGGATTTGTGTACTGATCATTACCAAGAAGTATCACCAAGATTGGGACAAAAATATTTGCTGGTGTTTCGGAAACTCGTAATTTCTTGGAAGCCTGGAAACCCCTTTCAATGAAAGTGCTTTTCGCCAGTCTCTGCTTAGGGCTACTTGGAGAGGAAACAAAGCATAGAGACACAACTGAGAACTACTTTATTTTGTCAAGTTTCAAAGAGCTACTACAAACCATGTTGGATTTAGAGTTCCAAATTCATTTATCTATATAGGAGAGAACACAGAGAAACCTAAAAATAAAAACTGCTACTGTAAACGAACGCTTCAACCTAGAAGAACAAAATTTGGTGATCCACGTGGGATTTGTGTACTGACCATTACCACCAAGTATCATCAAGATTGGGTGAAAAAATATTTGCTGGTGTTTCAGAAACTCGTAGATTCTTGGACGCTTGCCAACCCCTTTCAATGAATGTGCTTTTCGCCAGTCTCTGATTAGGGCTACTTGAAGAGTAAACAAACCATAGAGACAAAACTGTGAACTACTTTATTTTGTCAAGTTTCAAAGACCTACTACAAACCATGTTGGATATAGAGTTCCAAATTCAACTATCTATATAGGAGAGAACAGAGTGAAACCTAAAAATAAAAACTGCTACTGTAAACGAACGCTTCAACCTAGAAGAACAAAATTTGGTGAGCAAGTCGGATTTGTGTACTGATCTTTACCACCAAGTGTCATCAAGATTGGGTGAAAAAACATTTGCTGTTATTTAGGAAACTCGTAATTTCTTGGAGGCTTTGCAACCCCTTTCAATGAAAGTGCTTTTCCCCGGTCTCTGCTTAGGGCTACTTTAAAAGGAAACAAATCATAGAGACAAAACTGAGAACTACTTTTTTGTCAAGTTTCAAAGAGCTACTACAAACCATGTTGGATTTAGAGTTCCAAATTCGTCTATCTACATAGGAGAGAACAGAGTGAACCCTAAAAATAAAAACTGCTACTGTAAACGAACGCTTCAACCAAGAAGAAAATATTTTGCTGAGCAAAGTGGGATTTGTGTACTGATCATAACCACCAAGTATCATTAAGATGAAGGGAAACATATTTGCTGGTATTTCGGAAACCGGTCGATTCTTGGTCGCTTGGCAACCTCTTTCAATGAAAGTGCTTTTCGCCTGTATCTGCTTAGGGCTACTTGAAGAAGAAAAAAACCATAGAGACAAAACTGGGAACTACTTTATTTTGTCAAGTTTCAAAGAGCTACTACAAACCATGTTTGATTTAGAGTTCCAAATTCGTCTATCTATATAGGAGAGAACAGAGTGAAACCTAAAAATAAAAAATGCTACTGTGAACGAACGCTTCAACCTAGAAGAACAAAATTTGGTGAGCCAAGTGGGATTTGTGTACTGATCATTATCACCAAGTTTCATCAAGATTGGGCTAAAAAATATTTGCTGGTATTTCGGAAACTCGTAGATTCTTGGACGCTTGCCAACTCCTTTCAATGAAAGTGCTTTTCGCCAGTCTCTCAGTAGGGCTACTTGAAGAGTAAACAAACCTCAGAGACAAAACTGAGAACAACATTGTTTTTCAAGTTTCAAAGAGCTACTACAAACCATGTTGGATTTATAATTCCAAATTCATCTATCTGTATAAGAGAGAACAGAGTGAAACCTAAAAATAAAAACTGCTACTGTAAATAACGCTTCAACCTAGAAGAACAAAATTTGGTGAGCCAAGTGGGATTCGTGTACTGATCATCACCTAAAAGTATCATCAAGATTGGGTGAAAAAATATTTGCTGGTATTTCGGAAACTCATCAAATTTTGGACGCTTGGCAACCCCTTTCAATGCAAGTGCTTTTCGCCTGTGTCTGCTTTGGGCCACTCGAAGGGGAAACAAACCATAGAAACAAAACTGAGAACTACTTTATTTGGTCAAGTTTCAAAGAGCTACTACAAAACATGTTGGATATAGAGTTACAAATTCGTCTATTTATATGGGAGAGAACAGAGTGAAACCAAAAAATAAAAACTGCTACTGTAAACGAACGCTTAAACCTAGAAGATCAAAATTTGGTGAGCCAAGTGGGAGTTGTGTACTGATCATTACCACCAAGTATCATCAAATTGGGGTTAAAAAATATTTGCTGGTGTTTCGGAAACTCGTAATTTCTTGGAAGATTGGCAACCCCTATCAATGAAAGTGCTTTTCCACAGTCTCTGCTTAGGGCTACTTGAAGAGGAAACAAACCATAGAGACAAAACTGAGAACTACTTTATTTTGTCAAGTTTCAAAGAGCTACTACAAACCATGTTGGATTTAGAGTTCCACATTCGTCTATCTATATAGCAGAGAACAGAGAGAAACCTAAAAATAAAAACTGCTCCTGTAAACGAAAGCTTCAACCTACCAGAACAAAATTTGGTGAGCCAATTGGGATTGGTATACTTATCATTACCACCTAGTATGATCAAGTTTGAATGAAAAAATATTTGTTGGTATTTATGAAACTCGTAGATTCTAGGACGCTTCCAACCCCTTTCAATGAATGGGCTTTTCGACAGTCACTAATTAGGGCTACTTGAAGAGTAAACAAACCTTAGAGACAAAACTGAGAACAACTTTATTTTGTCAAGTTTCAAAGAGCTACTACAAACCATGTTGGATTTAGAGTTCCAAATTCATCTACCTGTGAAGGAGAGAACAGAGTGGAACCTAAAAATAAAAACAGCTACCGTAAATAACCTAGAAGAACAAAATTTGCTGAGCCAAGTGGGATTTGTGTACTGATCACGACCATCAAGTACCATCTAGATTGGGTGAAAAAATATTTGCTGGTATAGCTGAAACTCGTAGATTCTAGGACTCTTCTATCCCCTTTCAATGAAAGTGCTTTTCGCCAGTCTCAGATTAGGGCTACTAGAAGAGGAAAGAAACCATAGAGACCAAACAGAGAACTAATATATTTTGTCAAGTTTCAAAGAGCTACTACAAACCATGTTGGATTTAGAGTTCCAAATATATTTATCTATATAGGATAGAAGAGAGTGAAACCTAAAAGTAAAAACTGCTACTGTAAACGAACGCTTCAACCTAGAAGAAAAAAATTTGGTGAGCCAAGAGGGATTTGTGTACTGATCACTACCATCAAGTATCATCAATATTGGGTGAAAAAATATTTGCTGGTATTTCGGAAACTCGTACATTATAGCACAGTTGCCAACCCCTTTCAATGAAAGTGCTTTTCGCCAGTATCTGAAGGGCTACTTGAAGAGGAAACAAACCATAGAGACAAAACTGAGAACAACTTTATTTTGTCAAGTTTCAAAGAGCTACTACAAACCATGTTGGATTTAGAGTTCCATATTCATCTATCTATATAGGAGAGAACAGTGTGAAACTTAAAATAAAAACTGCTACTGTAATTGAACGCTTCAACCTAGAAGTACAAAATTTGGTGTGCCAAGTGGGATTTGTGTACTGATCATTACCACCAAGTATCATCAAGATGGGGTGAAAAAATATTTGCTGGTATTTCGGAAACTCGTAATTTCTTGGAAGCTTGGCATCCCTTTCGTTTATAGTGCTTTTTCCACAATCTCTGCATAGGGCTACTTGAAGAGGAAACAAACCAGAGAAAGAACTGAGAACTAATTTATTTTATCAAGTTTCAAGGAGCTACTATAAACCATGTTGGATTTAGAGTTCCAAATTCGTCTATCTATATAGGAGAGAACAGAGTGAAACCTAAAAACAAAAATTGCTACTGTAAACAAAAGCTTCAACCTAGAAGATCAAAATTTGGTGAGCCAAGTGGGATTTGTGTACTGATGATTACCACCAAGTGTCATCAAGATTGGGTGAAAAAACATTTGCTGGTATTTCGGAAACTCGTAGATTCTTGGACGCTTGACAACTCCTTTCAATGAAAGCGCTTTTCGCCAGTCTCTGCTTAGGGCTACGTGAAGAGGAAACAAACCATAGAGACAAAACTGAGAGCTGCTTTATTTTGTCACGTTTCAAAGAGCTACTACAAACCCTGTTGGATTTAGAGTTTTAAATTCATCTATCTATATAGGAGAGAACAGAGTGATACCTAAAAATAAAAACTGCTACTGTAAATAACGCTTCAACGTAGAAGAGGAAAATTTGGTGAGCTAAGTGTGATTTGTGTACTGATCATTACCACCATGTATCATCAAGATTGGGTGAAAAAATATTTGCTGATATTTCGGAAACTCATAATTTCTTGGAAACTTGGTACCCCCTTTCAATGAAAGTGCTTTTCACAGTCTCTGCTTAGGGCTACTTGAAGATAAAACAAACCATAGAGACAAAACTGAGAGCTGCTTTATTTTGTCACGTTTCAAAGAGCTACTACAAACCATGTTGTATTTGGAGTTCCGAATTCATCTATCTATATAGGACAGAACAGAGGGAAACCTAAAAATAAAAACTGTACTGTAAACGAACGCTTCAATCAAGAAGCACAAAATTTGGTGAGCCAAGTGGGATTTGTGTACTGATCATTACCACCAAGTATCATCAAGATGGGGTAAAAAAAATATTTGCTGGTATTTCGGAAAGTCGTAATTTCTTGGAAGGTTGGCAACCCCTTTCAATGAAAGTGCTTTTCGCCAGTTTCTGCATCGGGCTACTTGAAGAGGAAACAAACCATAGAGACAAAACTGAGAACTACTTTATTTTGTCAAGTTTCAAAGAGCTACTGCAAACCATGTTGGATTTGGTGTTCCATATTCACCTCTCTATATTGGAGAGAACAGAGGGAAACGTAAAAATTTAAACTGCTACTGTAAATAACGCTTCATCCTAGAAGAGCAAAATTTGGTGAGCTAAGTAGGATTTGTGTACTGATCATTACCACCATGTATCATCAAGATTGGGTGAAAAAATATTTGCTAGTATTTCGGAAACTCGCAATTTCTTGGAAACTTGGTACCCCCTTTCAATGAAAGTGCTTTTCACAGTCTCTGTTTAGGGCTACTTGAAGATAAAACAAACCATAGAGACAAAACTGAGAACAACTTTTTTTTTGTCAAGTTTCAAAGAGCTACGACAAACTATGTTGAATTTAGAATTCCAAATTCATCTATTTATATAGGAGAGAAGAGAGTGAAAGCTAAAAATAAAAACTGCTAGTGTAAACGAACGCTTCAACCTAGAAGAAGAAAATTTGGTGACCCAAGTGGGATATGTGTACTGATCATTACCAAAAGTATCATCAAGATTGGGTGAAAAAATATTTGCTGGTATTTCGGAACTCGTAATTTCTTGGAAGCTTGGTATACCCTTTCAATGAAAGTGCTTTACCACAGTCTGTTCCTAGGGCTACTTGAAGAGGAAACAAAAATTAGAGACAAAACTGAGAACTACTTTATTTTTCAAGTTTCAAAGAGCTACCACAAACCATGTTGGAATTAGAGTTCCAAATTAATTGATCTGTATATTAGAGAACAGAGTGAAACCTAAAAATAAAGACTGCTACTGTAAACGAACGCTTCAACCTAGAAGAACAAAATTTGGTGAGCCAAGTGGGACTTGTGTACTGATCATTATCACAAAGTATCCTCGATATTGGGTGAAAAAATATTTGCTGGTATTTCGTAAACTCGTAATTTCTTGGAAGCTTGGCAACCCCTTTCAATGAAAGTGCTTTTCGTCTGTCTCTGCTTAGGGCTACTTGAAGAGGAAACAAACCATAGAGACAAAACTGAGAACTACTTTATTTTGTCAAGTTTCAAAGAGCTACTACAAACCATGTTGGATTTAGAGTTCCAAATTCATCTATCTCTCTAGGAGAGAACAGAGTGAGACCTAAAAATAAAAACTGCTACTGTAATCGAATGCTTCAACCTAGAAGATCAAGAATTGGTGAGCCCAGTGGGATTGGTGTACTGATCATTACCACCAAGTATCGTCAATATTGGGTGAAAAAATATTTGTTGGTATTTCGGAAACCGTAATTTCTTGGAAGCTTGGCAACTCCTTTCAATGAAAGTGCTTTTCGCCTGTCTCTGCTTCGGGCTACTTGAAGAGGAAACAAATCATACAAACAAAACTGAGAACTACTTATTTTGTCAAGATTCAAAGAGCTAATACAAACCATGGTGAATTTAGTGTTCCAAATTCGTCTATCTATATAGCAGAGAACAGAGAATAAACCTAAAAATAAAACTGCTACTGTAAACGAACGCTTCAACCTACCAGAACATTATTTGGTGAGCCAAGTAGGATTGGTATCCTTATCATGACCACCAAGTATGATCAAGTTTGGGTGAAAAAATATTTGCTGGTATTTATGAAACTCGTAGATTCTAGGACGCTTCCAACCCCTTTCAATGAAAGTGCTTTTCGAGAGTCTCTGATTAGGGCTACTTGAAGAGTAAACAAACCTTAGAGACAAAAGTGAGAACAGCTTTATTTTGTCAAGTATCAAAGAGCTACTACCAACCATGTTGGAATTAGAGTTCCAAATTCATGTATCTGTATAGGAGAGAACAGAGTGAAACCTAAAAATAAAAACAGCTACTGTAAATAACGCTTCACCTGGAAGAACAAAATTTGGTGAGCCAAGTGGGATTTGTATACTGATCGTTACCACCAAGTATCATCAAGATTGGGTGAAAAATATTTGCTGGTATTTCGGAAACTCGTAGATTATAGCACACTTGCCAACCCCTTTCAATGAAACTGCTTTTTGCCAGTCTCTGATTAGGGCTACTTGAAGAGAAAACAAACCATAGACACAAAACTGAGAACAACTTTATTTTGTCAAGTTTCAAAGAGCTACTACAAACCATGTTGAATTTAGAGTTAGAAATTCATCTATCTGTATAGGAGAGAACAGAGTAAAACCTAAAAATAAAAACTGCTACTGTAAACGAACGCTTCAACCTAGAAGAACAAAAATTGTTGAGCCAAGTGGGATTTGTGTACTGATGACAACCATCAAGTATCATCAAGATTAAGTGAAAAAATATTGGCTGGTATTTCGTAAACTCGTAATTTCTTGAAAGCTTGGCAACCCCTTTCAATGAAAGTGCTTTTCGACAGTCTCTGCATAGGGCTACTTGAAAAGGAAACAAACCATAGAGACAAAAAAGAGAACTCCTTTATTTTGTCAAGTTTCAAAGAGCGACTACAAACCATGTTGGATTTATAGTTCCAAATTCTTCTGTCTGTATAGGAGAGAACAGAGTGAAACCTAAAAATAAAAACTGCTACTGTAAATAACGCTTCAATCTAGAAGAAAAAATGTGGTGAGCCAAGTGGGATTTGTGTAGTGATCATTACCAACAAGTATCATCTATTGGGTGCAAAAATATTTGCTGGTATTTTTGAAACTCGTAATTTCTTGGAAGCTTGGTAACCCCTTTCAATGAAAGTGCTTTACCACAGTCTGTGCCTAGGGCTACTTGAAGAGGAAAGAAACCTTAGGGACAAAACTGAGAACTACTTTATTTTGTCAAGTTTCAAAGAGCTACTACAAACTATGTTGAATTTAGAGTTCCAAAATCATCTATCTATAAAGGAGACAACAGAGTGAAACCTATATATAAAAACTGCTACAGTAAACGATCGCTTCAACCCAAAAGAACAAAATTTGGTGAGCCTAGTGGGATTTGTGTACTGATCATTACCACCATGTATCATCAAGATTGGGTGACAAAATATTTGCTGGTATTTCGGAAACTCGTAATTTCTTGGAAGCTTGGTAACCCCTTTCAATGAAAGTGCTTTTCCACAGTCTCTGCTTAGGGCTACTTGAAGAGAAAACAAACCATAGAGACAAAAGTGAGAATAACTTTATTTTGTCAAGATTAAAGAGCTACTACAAACCATGTTGGATTTGGAGTTCCAAATTCATCTATCTATATAGAAGAGAACAGACTGAAGCTAAAAATAAAAACTGCAACTGTGAACGAACGCTTCAACATAGAAGAACACAATTTGGTGAGCCAAGTGAGATTGTGTCCTGATAATTATCGCCAAGTATCATCAAGATTGGGTGAAAAAATATTTGCTTGTATTTCGGAAACTCGTAATTTGTTGGAAGCTTGGCAACCCCTTTCAATTAAAGTGCTTTCTCACAGTCTCTGCTTAGGGCTACTTGAAAAGAAAACAAACCATAGAGACAAAACTGAGAAGTACTTTATTTTGTCAAGTTTCAAAGAGCTACTACAAACCATGTTGGATTTAGAGTTCCAAATTCATCTATATATATAGGAGAGAACAGAGTGAAATCTAAACATAAAAACTGCTACTGTAAACGAACGCTTCAACCTAAAAGAACAAAACTCAGTGAGCTAAGTGGGATTTGTGTACTGATCATTACAACCAAGCATCATCAGGATTGGGTGAAAAAATCTTTGCTGGTATTTCGAAAACTCGTAAATTCTTGGAAGCTTGGCAACCCCTTTCAATGAAAGTGCTTTTCCACAGTCTGTGCCTAGGGCTACTTGAAGAAGAAACAAACCTTAGAGACAAAACTGAGAACTACTTTATTTTGTCAAGTTACAAAGAGATACTACAAACCATGTTGGATTTAGAGTTCCAAATTCATCTGTCTATATGGGAGAGAACCGAGGGAAACCTAAAAAAAAAAAAAAAAATTACTGTAAACGAACGCTTCAACCTAGAAGCACAAACTTTGGTGAGCCAAGTGGGATTTGTGTACTGATAATTACCACCAAGAATCGTCAAGATTGGGTAAAAAAATATTTCTTGGTATTTCGGAAACACGTAGATTCTAGAACGCTTCCAAACCTTTCAATGAAAGTGCTTTTCGCTAGTCTCTGATTAAGACTACATAAAGAGGAAACAAACCATAGAGACAAAACTGAGAACTACTTTATTTTGTCAAGTTTCAAAGAGCTACTAACCATTTTGGATTTAGAGTTCCAAATTCATCTATCTATATAGGAGAGAACAGAGTGAAACCTAAAAATATAAACTGCTACTGTAAACGAACGCTTCAAACTAGAAAACAAAATTTGGTGAGCCAAGTGGGATTTGTGTACTGATCATTACAACCAAGAATCATCAAGATTGGTCGAAAAAATATTTGCTGGTGTTTTGGAAACTCGTAGATTCTTGGACGCTTGCCAACCCTCTCAATGAAAGTGCTTTTCGACAGTCTCTGATTAGGGCTACTTGAAGAGTAAACAAACCATAGAGACAAAACTGAGGACTACTTTATTTTGTAAAGTTTCAAAGAGCTACTACAAACATGTTGGATTTAAGTTCCAAATTCATCTATTTATATAGGGGAGAACAGAGTGAAACCTAAAAATAAAAACTGCTACTGTAAACGAACGCTTCAACCTAAAAGAACAAAACTTAGTGAGCTAAGTGGGATTTGTGTACTGATGATTACCACCAAGAATCATCAAGATTGGGTGAATACATATTTGCTGGTATTTCGGAAACTCGTAATTTCTTGGAAGCTTGGCAAACCCTTTCAATGAAATTGCTTTTCCACAGTCTCTGCATAGGGCTACTTGAAGTGGCAATAAACCATAGAGACAAAACTGAGAACTATTTTATTTTGTCAAGTTTCAAAGAGCTACGACAAACTATGTTGAATTTAGAATTCCAAATTCATCTATTTATATAGGAGAGAAGAGAGTGAAACCTAAAAATAAAAACTGCTAGTGTAAACGAACGCTTCAACCTAGAAGAAGAAAATTTGGTGACCCAAGTGGGATATGTGTACTGATCATTACCAAAAGTATCATCAAGATTGGGTGAAAAAATATTTGCTGGTATTTCGGAACTCGTAATTTCTTGGAAGCTTGGTAAACCCTTTCAATGAGAGTGCTTTACCACAGTCTGTTCCTAGGGCTACTTGAAGAGGAAACAAAAATTAGAGACAAAACTGAGAACTACTTTATTTTTCAAGTTTCAAAGAGCTACCACAAACCATGTTGGAATTAGAGTTCCAAATTAATTGATCTGTATATTAGAGAACAGAGTGAAACCTAAAAATAAAGACTGCTACTGTAAACGAACGCTTCAACCTAGAAGAACAAAATTTGGTGAGCCAAGTGGGACTTGTGTACTGATCATTATCACAAAGTATCCTCGATATTGGGTGAAAAAATATTTGCTGGTATTTCGTAAACTCGTAATTTCTTGGAAGCTTGGCAACCCCTTTCAATGAAAGTGCTTTTCGTCTGTCTCTGCTTAGGGCTACTTGAAGAGGAAACAAACCATAGAGACAAAACTGAGAACTACTTTATTTTGTCAAGTTTCAAAGAGCTACTACAAACCATGTTGGATTTAGAGTTCCAAATTCATCTATCTCTCTAGGAGAGAACAGAGTGAGACCTAAAAATAAAAACTGCTACTGTAATCGAATGCTTCAACCTAGAAGATCAAGAATTGGTGAGCCCAGTGGGATTCGTGTACTGATCATTACCACCAAGTATCGTCAATATTGGGTGAAAAAATATTTGTTGGTATTTCGGAAACCGTAATTTCTTGGAAGCTTGGCAACTCCTTTCAATGAAAGTGCTTTTCGCCTGTCTCTGCTTCGGGCTACTTGAAGAGGAAACAAATCATACAAACAAAACTGAGAACTACTTATTTTGTCAAGATTCAAAGAGCTAATACAAACCATGGTGAATTTAGTGTTCCAAATTTGTCTATCTATATAGCAGAGAACAGAGAATAAACATAAAAATAAAACTGCTACTGTAAACGAACGCTTCAACCTACCAGAACATTATTTGGTGAGCCAAGTGGGATTGGTATCCTTATCATGCCCACCAAGTATGATCAAGTTTGGGTGAAAAAATATTTGCTGGTATTTATGAAACTCGTAGATCCTAGGACGCTTCCAACCCCTTTCAATGAAAGTGCTTTTCGAGAGTCTCTGATTAGGGCTACTTGAAGAGTAAACAAACCTTAGAGACAAAAGTGAGAACAGCTTTATTTTGTCAAGTATCAAAGAGCTACTACCAACCATGTTGGAATTAGAGTTCCAAATTCATGTATCTGTATAGGAGAGAACAGAGTGAAACCTAAAAATAAAAACAGCTACTGTAAATAACGCTTCACCTGGAAGAACAAAATTTGGTGAGCCAAGTGGGATTTGTATACTGATCGTTACCACCAAGTATCATCAAGATTGGGTGAAAAATATTTGCTGGTATTTCGGAAACTCGTAGATTATAGCACACTTGCCAACCCCTTTCAATGAAACTGCTTTTTGCCAGTCTCTGATTAGGGCTACTTGAAGAGAAAACAAACCATAGACACAAAACTGAGAACAACTTTATTTTGTCAAGTTTCAAAGAGCTACTACAAACCATGTTGAATTTAGAGTTAGAAATTCATCTATCTGTATAGGAGAGAACAGAGTAAAACCTAAAAATAAAAACTGCTACTGTAAACGAACGCTTCAACCTAGAAGAACAAAAATTGTTGAGCCAAGTGGGATTTGTGTACTGATGACAACCATCAAGTATCATCAAGATTAAGTGAAAAAATATTGGCTGGTATTTCGTAAACTCGTAATTTCTTGAAAGCTTGGCAACCCCTTTCAATGAAAGTGCTTTTCGACAGTCTCTGCATAGGGCTACTTGAAAAGGAAACAAACCATAGAGACAAAAAAGAGAACTCCTTTATTTTGTCAAGTTTCAAAGAGCGACTACAAACCATGTTGGATTATAGTTCCAAATTCTTCTGTCTGTATAGGAGAGAACAGAGTGAAACCTAAAAATAAAAACTGCTACTGTAAATAACGCTTCAATCTAGAAGAAAAAATGTGGTGAGCCAAGTGGGATTTGTGTAGTGATCATTACCAACAAGTATCATCTATTGGGTGCAAAAATATTTGCTGGTATTTTTGAAACTCGTAATTTCTTGGAAGCTTGGTAACCCCTTTCAATGAAAGTGCTTTACCACAGTCTGTGCCTAGGGCTACTTGAAGAGGAAAGAAACCTTAGGGACAAAACTGAGAACTACTTTATTTTGTCAAGTTTCAAAGAGCTACTACAAACTATGTTGAATTTAGAGTTCCAAAATCATCTATCTATAAAGGAGACAACAGAGTGAAACCTATATATAAAAACTGCTACAGTAAACGATCGCTTCAACCCAAAAGAACAAAATTTGGTGAGCCTAGTGGGATTTGTGTACTGATCATTACCACCATGTATCATCAAGATTGGGTGACAAAATATTTGCTGGTATTTCGGAAACTCGTAATTTCTTGGAAGCTTGGTAACCCCTTTCAATGAAACTGCTTTTCCACAGTCTCTGCTTAGGGCTACTTGAAGAGAAAACAAACCATAGAGACAAAAGTGAGAATAACTTTATTTTGTCAAGATTAAAGAGCTACTACAAACCATGTTGGATTTGGAGTTCCAAATTCATCTATCTGTATAAGAGAGAACAGAGTGAAACCTAAAAATAAAAACTGCTACTGTAAATAACGCTGCAACGTAGAAGAACAAAATTTGGTGAGCCAAGTGGGATTTGTGTACTGATCATCACCTAAGAGTATCATCAAGTTTGGGTGAAAAAATATTTGCTGGTATTTCGGAAACTCTTCGATTCTTGCACGCTAGGCAACCCCTTTCAATGAAAACGCTTTTCCCCTGTCTCTGCTTAGGGCTACTTGAAGAGGAAACACACCGGAGACAAAACTGAGAACTACTTTATTTTGTCAAGTTTCAAAGAGCTACTACAAACCATGTTGGATTTAGAGTTCCAAATTCATCTATCTATATAGGAGAGAACAGAGTGAAACATAAATTAAAAACTGCTACGGTATACGAACGCTTCAACCTAGAAGAACAATATTTGGTGAGCCAAGTGGGAATTGTGCACTGATGACACCACCAAGTATCATCAAGATTGGGTAAAAAAATATTAGCTGGTATTTCGGAAACTCATAGATTCTTGGACGCTTACCAGCCCCTTTCAATGAAAGTGCTTTTCACAAGACTCTGAGTAGGTCTACTTGAAGAGTAAACAAACCTTAGAGACAAAACTGAGAACTACTTTATTTTTCAAGTTTCAAAGAGATACTACAAACCATGTGGGATTTAGAGATCTAAATTCATCTGTCTGTATAAGAGAGAACAGTGTGAAACCTAAAAATAAAAACTGCTACTGTAAACGAACGCTTCAACCTAGAAGAACAAAATTTGGTGAGCCAAGTGGGATTTGTATACTGATGATTATCACCAAGTATTATCAAGTTTGGGTGAAAAAATATTAGCTGGTATTTCGGAAACTCGTACATTCTTGGACGCTGGGCAACCCCTTTCAATGAAAGTGCTTTTCCCCTGTCTCTGCTTAGGGCTACTTGAAGAGGAAAAAAAACATAGTGACAAAACTGAGAAATACTTTATTTTGTCAGGGATCAAAGAGCTACTACAAACCATGTTGGATTTAGAGTTCCAAATACATCTATCTATTTAGGAGAGAAGAGAGTGAAACCTAAAAATAAAAACTGCTACTGTAAACGAACGCTTCAACCTAGAAGAACAAAATTTGGTGAGCCAAATTGGATTTGTGTACTGATCATTACCACCAAGTATCATCAAGATTGGGTAAAAAAATATTTGCTGGTATTTCGGAAACTCGTAATTTTTTAGAAGCTTGGCAACCCCTTTCAATGAATGTGCTTTTCCACAGTCTCTGCTTAGGGCTACTAGAAGAGGAAACACACCATAGAGACAAAACTTAGAACTACTTTTTTTTTGTCACGTTTCCAAGAGCTACTACAAACCATGTTGGATTTAGAGTTCCAAATTCATTTATCTATATAGGAGACAACAGAGTGAAACCAAAAAATAAAATCTGGTTGTGTAAACGAAAGCTTCAACCTAGAAAAACCATATTTGGTGAGCCAAGTGGGATTTATTTACTGATCATTACCACCAAGTATCATCAAGTTTGGGTGAAAAAATATTTGCTGGTATTTCGGAAACTCGTAATTTCTTGGAAGGTTGGCAACCCCTTTCAATGAAAGTGCTTTTCGACAGTCTCTGCTTAGGGCTACTTGAAGACGAAACAAAGCATAGAGACAAAACTGAGAACTGCTTTTTTTTGTCAAGTTTCAAAGAGATACTACAAACCATGTTGGATTTAGAGTTCCAAATTCACCTATCTATTTAGGAGAGAACAGAGTGAAACCTAAAAATACAAACTGCTACTGTAAACGAGCGCTTCAACCTAGAAGCACAAAATTTGGTGAGCTTAGTGGGATTTGTGTACTGATCGCTAACATCAAGTATCATCAAGATTGGGTGAAAAAATATTTGCTGGTATTTCGGAAACTCGTATTTTCTTGGAACATTGGCAACCATTTTCTATGAAAGTGCTTTTCCACTATCTCTGCTTAGGGCTACATAAGGAAGATAGAATCCATAGTGACAAAACTGAGAACTACTTTATTTTGTCAAGATTCAAAGATCTACTACAATCCTTGTTGGATTTGAGGTTCCAAATTCTTCGGACACTCCAAATTTCTTTGAAGCTTGGCAACCCCTTTCAATGAAAGGGCGTTTCCACTGTCTCTGCATAGGGCTACTTGAAGAGGAAGCAAACCATTGACACAAAACAGAGAACTACTTGATTTTGTCAAGTTTCAAAGAGCTACTAGAAACCATGTTGGAATTAGAGTTCCAAATTCATCTATCTATATATATAGGAGAGAAGAGAGTGAAACCTAAAAATAAAAACTACTACTGTAAACGAACGCTTCAACCTAGAAGAACAAGATTTGGTGAGCCAAGTAGGATTTGTTTACTGATCACTAACATCAAGTATCATCAAGATTGCGTGAAAAAATATTTGCTGGTATTTCGGAAACTCGTAATTTCTTGGAAGTTTGGCAACCCCTTTCAATGAAAGTGCTTTTCCACAGTTTCTGCATAGTGCTACTTGAAGAAAAAACAAAACATAGTGAAAAAACTGAGAACTACTTTATTTTGTCAAGTTTCAAAGAGATACTACAGACCATTTTGGTTTTAGTGTTCCAAATTCATCTATCTGTATAGGAGAGAACAGAGTGAAACCTAAAAATAAAAACTGCTACTGTAAATAGCGCTTCAACCTGGAAGAACAAAATTTGGTGAGCCTAGTGGGATTTGTGTACTGATCATTACCATCATGTATCATCATGTTTGGGTGAAAAAATATTTGCTGGTATTTTGGAAACTCGTAATTTCTTGGAAGATTGGCAAACTTTTTCAATGAAAGGGCTTTTCCACAGTCTCTGGTTAATGCTACTTGAGAGGAAACAAACCATAGATACAAAACTGAGAAATACTTTATTTTGTCAAGTTTCAAAGAGCTACTACAAACCACGTTGGATTTAGAGTTCCAAATTCATCTATTTATATAGGAGAGAAGAAAGTGAAACCTAAAAATAAAAAATGCTACTGTAAACAAACGCTTCAACCTAGAAGAACAAAATTAGGTTAGCCAAGTGGGATTTGTGAACTGATCATACCGTCAAGTATCATCAAGATTGGTTTAAAAAATATTTGCTGGTATTTCGGACACTCGTAATTTCTTTGAACCTTGGCAACCTCTTTCAATGAAAGTGCGTTTTCACTGTCTCTGCATAGGGCTACTTGAAGAGGAAGCAAACCATTGAGACAAAACTGAGAACTACTTTATTTTGTCAAGTTTCAAGAGCTACTACAGACCATGTTGGATTTAGAGTTCCAAATACATCAATCTATATAGGAGGGAACAGAGTGAAACCTAAAAATAAAAAGTGCTACTGTAAATAACGCTTCAACCTAGAAGAGCAAAATTTGGTGAGCCAAGTGGGATTTGTGTACTGATCATTACCATCATGAATCATCAAGATTGGGTGAAAAAATATTTGCTGGTATATCGGAAACTCGTAATTTCTTGGAAGATTGGCAACCCCTTTCTATGAAAGTGCTTTTCCACTATCTCTGCTTAGGGCTACTTGAAGAGGAAAGAATCCATAGAGACAAAACTGAGAACTACTTTATTTTGTCAAGTTTCAAAGAGCTACTACAAACCTTGTTGGATTTGGAGTTCCAAATTCATCTATCTATAGAGGAGAGAACAGAGGGAAACTTGAAAATAAAAATTGCTACTGTAAACGAACGATTCAACCTAGAAGCACAATTTTTGGTGAGCCAAGTGGTATTTGTGTACTGATCATTACCACCAAGTATCATCAAGATTGGGAGAAAAATATTTGCTGGTAGTTTGGAAACTGGTAATTTCTTGGAAGCCTGGAAACCCCTTTCAATGAAAGTCTTTTCGCCACTCTCTGCATAGGGCTACTTGGAGACGAAACAAACCATAGAGACAAAACTGAGAACTATATTACCTGTCATGCTTCAAAGAGCTACTACAAAACATGTTGGATTTAGAGATCCACATTCAGGTATCTGTATAGGTGAGAACAGAGTGAAACCTAACTATAAAAACTGCTACTGTACGAACGCTTCAACCTAGAAGAAGAAAATTTGGTGAGCCAAGTGGGATTGGTATACTGATCATTACCACCAAGTATCATCAATATTGGGTGAAAAAATATTTTTCTGGTATTTTGGAAAATCGTAGATTCTTGGACGCTTGCCAACCCCTTTCAATGAAAGTGCTTTTCGCCAGTCTCTGCATAGGGCTACTTGAAGAGGAAACAAACCATAGAGACAAAACTGAGAACTACTTTATTTTGTCAAGTTTCAAAGAGCTAATAAAAACCATGTTGGATTTACAGTTCCAAATTCATCTATCTATATAAAAGAGAAAAGAGTGAAACCTAAAAATAAAAACTGCTACTGTAAACGAACGCTTCAACATAGAAGAACAAAACTTGGTGATCCAAGTGGGATTTGTGTACTGATGATTACCACCATGCATGATCAAGATTGGGTGAAAAAATATTTGGTGGTATTTCGGAAACTCGTAATTTCTTGGAAGCTTGGCAACCCCTTTCAATGAAAGTGCTTTTCGCCAGTCTCGGCATAGGGCTACTTGAATAGGAAACAAACCATACAGACAAAACTGAGAACTACTTTATTTTGTCAAGTTTCAAAAGCTACTACAAACCATGTTTGATTTAGGGTTCCAAATTCATCTCTCTATATAAGAGAGAACAGAGGAAAACGTAAGAACAAAACTGCTACTGTAAACGAACGCTTCAACCTAGAAGAAGAAGATTTGGTGAGCCAAGTGGGATATGTGTACTGACCACTAACGTCAAGTATCACCAAGATTGGGCGAAAAAATATTAGCTGGTATTTCGGAAACTCGTAGATTCTTGGACGCTTGCCAACGACTTTCAATGAAAGTGCTTTTCGCCAGTCTTTGATTAGGGCTACTTGAAGAGTAAACAAACCATAGAGACAAAACTGAGAACTACTTTATTTTGTCAAGTTTCAAAGAGCTAATAAAAACCATGTTGGATTTACAGTTCCAAATTCATCTATCTGTATACAAGAGAACTGAGTTAAACCTAAAAATAAAAACTGCTACTGTAAACGAATGCTTCAACCTAGAAGAAAAAAATTTGGGAAGCCAAGTGGGATTTGTGTACTGATCATTACCAACATGTTTCATCAAGTTTGGGTGAAAAAATATTTGCTGTTGTTTCCGAAACTCGTAATTTCTTTGAAGCTTGGCAACCCCATTCAATGAAAGTGCTTTTCCCACAGTCTCTGCATAGATCTATTTGAAGAGGAAGAAAACCATAGTTACAAAACTGAGAACTACTTTATTTTGTCAAGTTTCAAAGAGCTACTACAACCATGTTGGATTTAGAGTTCCAAATTCCTCTATCTGTATAGGAGAGAACAGAATGAAACCTAAAAATAAAAAATTGTACTGTAAATAACACTTCAACCTAGAAGAACAAACTTTGGTGAGCCAAGTGGGATTTGTGTACTGATCATTACCACCATATATCAACAAGATTGGGTGAAAAAATATTTGCTGGTATTTCGGAAACTCATAATTTCTTGGAAACTTTGTAACCCCTTTCAATGAAAGTGCTTTTCACAGTCTCTGCTTAGGGCTACTTGAGGAGAAATCAAACCATAGAGACAAAACTGAGACGACTTTATTTTGTCAAGTTTCAAAGAGCTACTACAAACCATGTTAGATTTGGAGTTCCAAATTTACCTATCTATATAGGACAGAACAGAGTGAAACCTAAAAATAAAAATTGCTACTGTAAAAGAATGCTTCAACCTAGAAGCACAAAATTTGGAGAGCCAAGTGGGATTTGGGTACTGATCATTACTACCAAGTATCATCAAGATTGGGTGAAAAATATTTGCTGATATTTTGGGAACTCGTAATTTCATGGAAGCTTAGTAACCCCTTTCAATGAAAGTGCTTTTCACCAGTCTCTGCTTAGGGCTACTTGAAGAGGAAACAAACCATAGACACAAAACTGAGACGACTTTATTTTGGCAAGTTTCAAAGAGCTACTACAAAACCATGTTGGATGTGGTGTTCCAAATTCATCTATCTATATATCAGAGAACAGGGGGAAACCTAAAAATATAAACTGCTACTGGAAACGAACGCTTCAACCTAGAAGCAGAAAATTTGGAGATCCTAGTGGGATTTGTGTACTGATCATTACCACCAAGTATCATCAAGATTGGGAGAATAAATATTTGCTGGTATTTCGGAAATTCGTAATTTCTTGGAAACTTGGTTACCCCATTCAATGAAAGTGCCTTTCACAGTCTCTGCTTAGGGCTACTTGAAGAGAAAACAATCCATAGAGACAAAACTGAGACGACTTTATTTTGGCAAGTTTCAAAGACCTACTACAAACCATGTTGGATTTGGAGTTCCAAATTCATCTATCTATTTAGGAGAGAACAGAGTGAAACCTAAAAATAAAAACTGCTACTGTAAATAGCGCTTCAACCTGGAAGAACAAAATTTGGTGAGCCTAGTGGGATTTGTGTACTGATCATTACCATCATGTATCATCATGTTTGGGTGAAAAAATATTTGCTGGTATTTTCGAAACTCGTATTTTCTTGGAAGATTGGCAAACTTTTTCAATGAAAGTGCTTTTCCACAGTCTCTGGTTAGGGCTACTTGAGAGGAAACAAACCATAGATACAAAACTGAGAAATACTTTATTTTGTCAAGTTTCAAAGAGCTACAACAAACCACGTTGGATTTAGAGTTCCAAATTCATCTATTTATATAGGAGAGAAGAAAGTGAAACCTAAAAATAAAAAATGCTACTGTAAACAAACGCTTCAACCTAGAAGAACAAAATTAGGTTAGCCAAGTGGGATTTGTGAACTGATCATTACCGTCAAGTATCATCAAGATTGGTTTAAAAAATATTTGCCGGTATTTCGGACACTCGTAATTTCTTTGAACCTTGGCAACCCCTTTCAATGAAAGTGCGTTTTCACTGTCTCTGCATAGGGCTACTTGAAGAGGAAGCAAACCATTGAGACAAAACTGAGAACTACTTTATTTTGTCAAGTTTCAAGAGCTACTACAGACCATGTTGGATTTAGAGTTCCAAATTCATCAATCTATATAGGAGGGAACAGAATGAAACCTAAAAATAAAAAGTGCTACTGTAAATAACGCTTCAACCTAGAAGAGCAAAATTTGGTGAGCCAAGTAGGATTTGTGTACTGATCATTACCATCATGAATCATAAAGATTGGGTGAAAAAATATTTGCTGGTATATCGGAAACTCGTAATTTCTTGGAAGATTGGCAACCCCTTTCTATCTCTGCTTAGGGCTACTTGAAGAGGAAAGAATCCATAGAGACAAAACTGAGAACTACTTTATTTTGTCAAGTTTCAAAGAGCTACTACAAACCTTGTTGGATTTGGAGTTCCAAATTCATCTATCTATAGAGGAGAGAACAGAGGGAAACTTGAAAATAAAAATTGCTACTGTAAACGAACGATTCAACCTAGAAGCACAATTTTTGGTGAGCCAAGTGGGATTTGTGTACTGATCATTACCACCAAGTATCATCAAGATTGGGAGAAAAATATTTGCTGGTAGTTTGGAAACTGGTAATTTCTTGGAAGCCTGGAAACCCCTTTCAATGAAAGTCTTTTCGCCACTCTCTGCATAGGGCTACTTGGCGACGAAACAAACCATAGAGACAAAACTGAGAACTATACTACCTGTCATGCTTCAAAGAGCTACTGCAAACCATTTTTGATTTAGAGTTCCAAATTCATCTTTCTATATAAGAAAGAAGAGAGTGAAACCTAAAAATAAAAACTGCTACTGTAAACGAACGCTTCAACCTAGAAGCACAAAATTTGGTGAGCTTAGTGGGATTTGTGTACTGATCGCTAACATCAAGTATCATCAAGATTGGGTGAAAAAATATTTGCTGGTATTTCGGAAACTCGTATTTTCTTGGAACATTGGCAACCCCTTTCTATGAAAGTGCTTTTCCACTATCTCTGCTTAGGGCTACTTAAGGAAGATAGAATCCATAGTGACAAAACTGAGAACTACTTTATTTTGTCAAGATTCAAAGATCTACTACAATCCGTGTTGGATTTGGAGTTCCAAATTCTTCGGACACTCCAAATTTCTTTGAAGCTTGGCAACCCCTTTGAATGAAAGTGCGATTCCACTGTCTGTGCATAGGGCTACTTGAAGAGGAAGGAAACCATTGACACAAAACAGAGAACTACTTGATTTTTCAAGTTTCAAAGAGCTACTAGAAACCATGTTGGACTTAGAGTTCCAAATTTATCTATCTGTATAGGAGAGAACAGAGTGAAACCTAAAAATAAAAAATTGTACTGTAAATAACGCTTCAACCTAGAAGAACAAACTTTGGTGAGCCAAGTGGGATTTGTGTACTGATCAGTAACATCAAGTATGATCAAAATTGGGTGAAAAAATATTTGCTGGTATTTCGGAAACTCGTAATTTCTAGGACGGTTGGCAACCCCTTTCAATGATAGTGCTTTTCCACAGTCTCTGCATAGAGCTACTTGAAGAGGAACCAAAACATAGAGACAATACTGAGAACTGCTTTATTTTGTCAAGTTGCAAAGAGATACTACAAACCATGTTGGGTTTAGGGTTCCAAATTCATCTATCTATGTAGGAGAGAACAGAGGGAAACCTAAAAATAAAAACTGCTACTGTAAACGAACGCTTCAAACTAGAAGAACAAAATTTGGTGAGCCAAGTGGCACTTTTATACTGATCATTACCACCAAGTATCATCAAGATTGGGCGAAAAAATATTTCCTGGTATTTCGGAAACTCGTAATTTCATGGAAGGTTGGCAACCCCTTTAAATGAAAGTGCTTTTCGCCAGTCTCTCTTACGGCTACTTGAAGAGGAAACAAACCATAGAGACAAAACTGAGAACTACTTTCTTTTGTCAAGTTTCAAAGAGCTAATACAAACGATATTGGATTTAGAGTTCCAAATTCATCTATGTATATATGAGAGAACACAGTGAAACCTAAAAATAAAAACTGCTACTAGAAACCAATGCTTCAACCTAGAAGAACAAAATTTGGTGAGCCAAGTGGGATTTGTGTACTGATCATTACCATCAAGTATCATCAAGATTGGGTGAAAAAAATTTGCCGGTATATCGGAAACTCGTAATTTCTTGGAAGCTTGGCAACCCCTTTCAATGAAAGTGCTTTACCACAGTCTCTGCATGGGCTACTTGAAGAGGAAACAAACCATAGAGACAGAACTGAGAACTACTTTACATTTTCAAGTTTCAAAGAGCTACTATAAAACATGTTGGATTTAGAGTTCCAAATTCATATATCTACATAGGAGAGAACAGAGTGAAACCTAAAAATAATAACTGTTACTGTAATTAACGCTTCAGGCTAGAAGAACAAAATTTCCTGAACCATGTGGGCTTTGTGTACTGATCATTACCACCATGTATCAACAAGATTGGGTGAAAAATATTTGCTGTTATTTCAGAAACTCGTAATTTCTTGGAACTTTGGCAAACCCTTTCAATGAAAGTGCTTTTCAACAGTCTCTGCTTAGGGCTACTTGAAGACGAAACAAACCATAGAGACAAAACTGAGAACTACATTACCTGTCATGCTTCAAAGAGCTACTACAAAACATGTTGGATTTAGAGTTCCAAATTCATATATCTATATAGGAGAGAACAGAGTGAAACCTAAAAATAGAAACTGCTAGTGTAAACGAACGCTTCAACCTACAAGAACAAAACTTGGTGAGCCAAGTGGGATTTGTGTACTGATCATTACCACCAAGTATCATCAAGATTGGGTGAAGAAATATTTGCTGGTATTTTGGAAACTCGTAATTTCTTAGAATCTTGGCAACCCCTTTCAATGAAAGTGCTGTTCCAGTGTCTGATAAGGGCTACTTGACGAGGAACAAACCATAGAGAAAAAACTGAGAACTACTTTATTTTGTCAATTTTCATGTAGCTACGACAAACCATGTTGGATTTAGAGTTCCAAACTCATCTATCTATATAGGAGACAACGTATTGAAACCTATAAATAAAAACTGCTACTGTAAACGAACGCTTCAACCTAGAAAAACAAAATTTGTTGATCCATGTGGGATTTGTGTACTGATCATTACCACCGAGTATCATCAAGATTGGGCGAAAAAACATTTGCTGGTATTTCGGAAACTCATAGATTCTTGGACGCTTGCCAACCTGTCGCGACCCCTTGCCCACAAGGAATACACAACTCAGGAATCTTCTTTCAGCAGTTTATTCAGGCCTTGATTTAAGTATCTTTTAGTGACTCCCTTTCTTCCTCCGAGGGCCCAAGCACAGCCTAATAAAGCCTCCCACGTACCAATCTTAAGCCGCCGCGTGGATCTTTCTTATAGGGTGGCAAGAGATAGCGTGCCAACTCTCCACAAAGGAATTTGCTTATCACAGGCCACAGTGGAAGCCGGCGCCATCTTCTAATGGCGGCCACAATTTACAACAATGGCTTACCACACCAACCCCTTTCAATGAAAGTGCTTTTCCAAAGTCTCTGATTAGGTCTACTTGAAGAGGAAAAAAACCATAGAGGCAAAACTCAGAACTACTTTATTTTGTCAAGTTTCATAGAGCTACTACAAACCATGTTGGATTTAGAGTCCAAATACATCTATCTATATAGGAGAGAACGAGGGAATCCTAAACATAAAATCTGCTACTGTAAACAAACGCTTCATCCTAGAAGCCCAAAATTTGGTGAGCCAAGTGGGATTTATTTACTAATCATTACCACCAAGTATCATCAAGAATGGGTGAAAAAATATTTGCTGGTATTTCGGAAACTCGTATTTTCTTGGAAGCTTGGCAACCACTTTCAATGAAAGTGCTTTTCCACAGTCTCTGCTTAGGGCTACTTCAAGAGGAAACAAACCATAGAGACAAAACTGAGAACTACTTTATTTTAAAAAATTTCAAAGAGCTACGAAAAACCATGTTGGATTTAGAGTTCCAAATTCATATATCTCTATAGGAGAGAACAGAGTGAAACCTAAAAAGAAAAACTGCTACTGTAAACGAACGCTTCAAGCTACAAGAAGAAAATTTGGTTAGCCAAGTGGGATTTGTGCACTGATCATTACCACCAAGTATCATCAAGATTGGGTGAAAAAATATTTGCTCATATTTCGGAAACTCTTGGATTCTTGGACGCTTACCAAACCCTTTCAATGAAAGTGCTTTCCACAGTCTCTGCTGAAAGCTACTTGAAGAGGAAACAAACCATAGAGACAAAACTGAGAACTGAATTTTTTGTCAAATTTCATAGAGCTACTACAAACCATGTTAAACTTAGAGTTCCAAATTCATCTATCTATATAGGAGAGAACAGAGGGAAACCTAAAAATATAAACTGCTACTGTAAACGAACGCTGCAACCTAGAAGCACAAAATTTGGTGAGCCAAGTGGGATTTGTATACTGATCATTACCACCAAGTATCATCTAGATTGGGCGAAAAAATATTTGCTGGTATTTTGGAAACTCGTAGATCTTGGACGCTTGCCAACCCTTTCAATGTAAGTGCTGTTCGCCAGTTTCTGATTAGGGCTACTTGAAGAGGAAACAAACCATAGAGACAAAACTGAGAACTACTTTCTTTTGTCAAGTTTCAAAGAGCTACTACAAAGCATGTTGGATTTATAGATCCAAATTCATCTATCTATATAGGAGAGAACAGAGTGAAACATAAAAATACAAACTGCTACTATAAACGAACGCTTCAAACTAGAACAACAAATTTTGGTGAGCCTAGTGGGATTGGTGTACTGATCATTTCCACCAAGTATCATCAAGATTGGATGAAAAAATATTTGCTGGTATTTCGAAAACTCGTAAATTCTTGGAAGCTTGACAACCCGTTTCAATGAAAGTGCTTTTCCACCGTCTCTGCTTAGGGCTACTTGAAGAGGAAACAAACCATAGAGACAAAACTGAGTACTGCTTTATCTTTTCAAGTTTCAAGGAGCTACTACAAACCATGTTGGATTTAGAGTTCCAAATTTATATGACTATATAGGAGAGAACAGAGTGAAACCTAAAAAGAAAATCTGGTACTGTAAACGAACGCTTCAACCTACAAGAACAAAAATTGGTGATCCAAGTGGGACTTGTGTACTGATCATTACCAACGAGTATCATCAAGATAGGGTGAAAAAATATTTGCTGGTATTTTGGAAATTCGTAATTTCTAGGAAGCTTGGCAACCCATTTCAATGAAAGTACTGTTCCACAGTCTCTAATTAGGGCTACTTGAAGAGGAACAAACCATAGAGAAAAAAGTGAGAACTACTTTATTTTGTCAAGTTTCAAATAGCTACTACAAACCATGTTGGATTTAGAGTTCCAAATTCATCTATCTATGTAGGAGACAACAGATTGAAACCTAAAAATACAAACTCCTACTGTAATAGAACGCTTCAACATAGAAGAACAAATTTTGGTGAGCCAAGAGGGATTTCTGTACTGATCATTACCACCAAGTATTATGAAGATTATGTGAAAAAATGTTTGCTGGTATTTCGGAAAGTCATAATTCTTGGAAGTTTGGCAACCCCTTTCAATGAAAGTGCTTTTCCACAGTCTCTGTTTAGGGCTACTTGAAGGGGAAACAAACCATAGAGACAAAACTTAGAACTACTTTATCTTGTAAAGTTTCAAAGAGCTACTACAAACCATGTTTAACTTAGAGTTCCAAATTTATCTATCTATATAGGAGACAACAGAGTGAAACATAAAAATACAAACTGCTACTGTAAACGAACGCTTCAACCTAAAAACACAAAATTTGGTGAGCCAAGTGGTTTTGTGTACTGATCATTACCACAAAGTATCATGTAAATTGGGCAAAAAAATATTTGCTGGTATTTTGGAAAACCGTAGATCTTTGACGCTTGCCAACCCCTTTCAATGTAAGTACTGTTTGCCAGTCTCTGATTAGGGCTACTTGATGAGGAAACAAACCATAGAGACAAAACTGAGAACTACTTTATTTTGTCAAGTTTCAAAGAGCTACTTTCAAACGATGTTTGATTTAGAGTTCCAAATTCATCTATCTATATAGGAGAGAACAGAGTGAAACATAAAAATACAAACTGCTACTGTAAAGGAACGCTTCAACCAAGAAAAACAAATTTTGGTGAGCCTAGTGGGATTTGTGTACTGATCATTACCACCAAGTATCATCAAGATTGGGTGAAGAAATGTTTGCTGGTATTTCGGAAACTTATAATTTCTTGGAAGCTTGGCAACCCCTCTCATTGAAAGTTCTTTTCCTCAGTCTATTCTTAGGAATACTTCAAGAGGAAACAAACCATAGAGACAAAACAGAGAACTACTTTAATTTATCAAGTTTCAAAGAGCTACGTCAAACCACGATGGATTTAGAGTTCCAAAGTCATCTATCTATATAGGAGACAACAGACTGAAACCTAAAAATAAAAACTGCTACTGTAAGCGAACGCTTCAACCTAGAAGCACAAAACTTGGTGAGCCAAGTGGGATTTGTGCACTGATCATTCCAACCAAGTATCATCAAGATTTGCCAGTCTCTGATTAGGGCTATCTGAGGAGGAAACAAACCATAGATACAAAACTGAGAACTTCTTTATTTTGTCAAGTTTCAAAGAGCTACTACAAACCATCTTGGATTTAGAGTTCCAATTTCATCTATCTATTTAGGAGACAACATAGTGAAACCTAAAAATAAAAACTGCTACTGTAAATGAGCGCTTCAACCTAGAAGCACAAAATTTGGTGAGCCAAGTGGGATTTGTGTACTGATCATTCCCACCAAGTATCATCAAGATTCGCCAGTCTCTGATTAGGGCTATTTGAGGAGGAAACAAACCATAGATACAAAACTGAGAACTACTTTATTTGTCAAGTTTCAAAGAGCTACTACAAACCATCTTGGATTTAGAGTTCCAAATTCATCAATCTATATAGGAGAGAACAGAGTGAAAAATAAAAATAAAAACTGCTACTGTAAACGAACGCTTCAACCTAGAAGCACAAAATTTGGTGAGCCAAGTGGGATTTGTGTACTGATTATTCCCACCAAGTATCATCAAGATTCGCCAGTCTCTGATTAGGGCTACTTGAAGAGGAAACAAACCACAGATACAAAACTGAGAACTACTTTATTTTGTCAAGTTTCAAAGAGCTACTACAAACCATCTTGGATTTAGAGTTCCAAATTCATCTATCTATATAGGAGAGAAGAGAGTGAAACCAAAAAATAAAAACTGCTACTGTAAATGTGTGCTTCAACTTAGAAGAACAACATTTGGTGAGCCAAGTGGGATTTGTGTACTGATCATTACCACCAATACCATCAAGACGGGGCGAAAAAATATTTGCTGGTATTACGGAAACTCGTAGATTTTTGGACACTTGCCAACCCCTTTCAATGAAAGTGCTTTTCGCCAGTCTCTGATTAGAGCTACATGAATAGTAAAAAACCATAGAGACAAAACTGAGAACTACTTTATTTTCTCAAGTTTCAAAAGCTACTACAAACCATGTTGGATTTAGAGTTCCAAATTCATCTATTTATATAGGAGAGAAGAGAGTGAAACCTAAAAATAAAAACTGGTATTCTAAACGAACGCTTCAACCTAGAAGAACAAAATTTAGTGTGCCAAGTTTTATTTGTGTACCTATCATTACCACCAAGTATCATCAAGATTGGGTGAAAAAATATTTACTGATATTTCAGAAACTCGTAATTTCTTGGAATCGTGGCAACCCCTTTCAATGAAAGTGCTTTTCCACAATCTCTGGTTAGGGCTACTTGAAGAGGAAAGAAACCATAGACACAAAACAGAGAACTGCTTTTTTTGTCAAGTTTCAAAGAGCTACTACAAACCATGTTGGATTTAGAGTTCCAAATTCATCTATTTATATAGGAGAGTAGAGAGTGAAACCTAAAAATAAAAACTGCTACTGTAAACGAACGCTTCAACCTAGAAGAAAAAAATTCGGTGAGCCAAGTGGGATTTGTGTACTGATCATTAGCACCAAGTATCATCAAGATTGGGTGAAAAAATATTTACTGATATTTCGGAAACTCGTAATTTCTTTTAAGCTTGGCAACCCCTTTCAATGAAAGTGCTTTTCTACAGTCTGTGCCTAGGGCTACTTGAAGAGGAAACAAACCTTAGAGACAAATCTGAGAACTACTTTATTATTCAAGTTTCAAAGAGCTACTACAAACCATGTTGGATATAGAGTTCCAAATTCATCGATCTGTATAGGAGAGAACAGAGTGAAATTTAAAATAAAAAATGCTACTGTAAATAGCGCTTCAACCTGGAAGAACAAAATTTGGTGAGCCACGTGGGAATTTTGTACTGATCATTACCACCAATTATCATCAAGATTGGGCTAAAAAATATTTGCTGGTATTTCGGAAACTCATAGATTCTTGGACGCTTGCAAACCCCTTTCAATGAAAGTGCTTTCCAACAGTATCTGCTCAGGGCTAGTTTAAGAGAAAACAAACCACAGTTCCCCCTTCTAATTTATAAAACAATGCAGGCGAAAGTAGAGGTCCTATCCTACTGTGCAGAAGTGGCTGCAATGTATGGTTCAGTCCTAAGGAGGCGCCTTCCCCAGACCTGACCCCATATCAGCCGACGCCTTTTTTCGTAGGGCGGGGGTGTGGACGTCAAACCCGCATGCAATAGGACATGCTTTCCTTGAGGTCCGTTGAAGGATCACTCAAGTGCAGTGCTTTGCCTCGCATCCTGCATCGTGATGAAGGTGGACGAAGGGGGACAGCTGAGGCTGTTCTGTGGCTGTACACAACGACAAGCAAGTTGACAGCACCCTGAAAAAAGGCACGGACTTTAAGGCGATAGAGAAGTATTAGTGTGGAAACCCACCTGCGTGCAATGGCAGCAAGACCGGCAGAGTGCAAGGGCTTTGCAACACTAAGAGAATAACGAGGAAAGACATGTCGATCCCAGTGCAATGTTATAACAACTTGGGGTGCAACGACCATGTCAAAGATTTACTGTTTAAGCTGCGCAAGCCAGACTTGAGGTGAATTGCCATTTTCTAAAGCGGCAAGAGCTTGGATGATCATAGCCTTATCGTGAGCATTGCGGGCCTTGAGGCGACAGAGAAACCACAAACAGAGAAACATACCGAAGCAACACATTGCACCAAAAATGCCTACCCCCACCCACTCTTTAAAAAAGGAAAAAGCAGAAGATATCCAATCGGTGAATTGACCCAAAGTCACGGGATCAACACGGGAGTTATTCAAGACAGCTATCTGGGTTAGTTGAGACTGGATCATGTCTTCCGCTTCCATGGACCAATTTCCAGCCAAATATTCGCCAATGATGCGGGAAGCATTCCTGGAATCATTAAATCTGACAGAGGTTATGCATAAATGTGCACGTTGGTCAACACAACCCAAAAGTACTAAGTCAGCCAATTCTTCTACCTGAGTTTGGAGTAAATCTATTCTTTGGTTGGCAGCTAAAATCCCTGACAAAATATGTTGATTAATTGTATTTTGGGATTCAAGTATGGTGGAAGTTTGTTGGACAACTTGATTAATGGTGGTAGCAGTTTGTACTTGATTGGCCATAGCCATTCCGGCCGTAACCGCTGCAGCAGCAGATACCGCCACGGCTGTCACTATAGCCGCTGTGATTCCAAAATCTCTGCGGACTCTAAGTAGCTCAACAATAGGGAATTTATCAGGATCCGCAGTGACCGGGATTGGGACAAAAGTTGGAATTTTCATAACCACTGCTACAGTCCAGGAACCATTCCAACACTCAGATAAGAGACAGGTAGTATGAGAACAATCCAGCATCCCCGATGAGGTGGCCTTAGCCAAAAGGAATAAGAAAGGGGATTGGACACAGACCATTGCAGGAGGCAATGTGGCATTATACAACAGAGAGTTGAATGAAACAGATGTAAGTCTATTACCTTGTTCACTTTCCCTAACAGTACCAGAAATATTAGCCAGCCAACTTTTGGCTCCTAGCAACTGAGCCAATGCAGAAATATCGGCTGAAGCCCCCTTTTCATTAGAAATCAGCCATTGAAACCAGGACCAACCTACTCCTGTAGAGGAGCTGGCACTATTGTTAAAGTTATAAACATACCTATTAAGAGAGGGGGAAAGGGAGAAACCTTTAGCAACTTGATGTTTCTCCCAAGAATGATCCTGACAAGGCGTAAATGTTGGGGGGAAACCAAGATTAGGGGAACAGTAAGGAGAGGTCTTAAAATGAGTGGCATTATAAATATTACTAGAAGAAGGAGGCACTGGGATTAGTACCTCGGAGATAATAGCCAAAGTAGTTATGTTGAGAGCAGAGCTGCTGTTTGTGGGGGTCCTTGAGCCTGATTGCTTCCCCGAAACTACCTTGTTCAATATATCACTGATAATGCTTCCTGAGACCTGATTGGACCGCAATGGGTCCTCCCAGTTAGTCAAATTTTTGGTCTTAAGGCTAATGCAATTAGCGTTTCTAAGGCTGAAGCAAAAAACTCCTGTGAGATTAACTTGAGATTGATTAAAAATTCTCTCCATGTCCCCTCTAGGAGAGGCACAGGGAGCGGACATCTCACATGAGGTAGAAAAAAGAGTGGGGAGGACATTAGAATTACCATGAACCGGCATCGGCATTGGCCAGGCCCGTGCCACTGCCCACCACCGCATTGGAGTCGCCTGTGCCATCGGCACCAGCACCAGAGCCAGAGCACTTAGCAGAATGAAGATCCTCATCACAGGATTGTTGTGGTATCTCTTGTTGCTGGTCAGCTGATGTCGAGACTCTTCTTGTCAAGCGTTCAGGGACCCACAACGGTTCCGTACGATCCTGGGGAAAAACACATACAGATCCTCATGCCCATGTCAGCACGGGGTCAGGGCCGTTCCATTGGCCCGTAAGAACATCCTTCCACTTAACATAGCCAATCACAGAGGGCTGAGGGGACACATGTCTATCGGCCGCAGAGCGACCATGAATATCTAAATTCAAAAAATTAATGGTAAAGAGAGCTAAGGACAGGCGTTCTTTAGGAGTGTGTTCAGCTCCTATTCCCCCTTTTTGTTTTTGTAAAGTTTCCTTTAAGGTGCGATGAGCACGCTCAACAATGCCTTGTCCTTGAGGATTATAAGGCAAACCATGAGTAAGTTGCACTCCCATAGTAGAACAAAAAGCTGTAAATTGTCTGCCAGTATAAGCAGGTCCATTATCAGTCTTAAGGGATGCAGGTGCACCCCATGCTGCCCATGCCTCTAAACAGTGAGTAATGACATTACGTGCCTTTTCTCCCAATAAAGCAGAAGCATGGATAATTCCAGAGCACGTATCAATGGAAACATGCACATACTTAAGGTTACCAAAGTCAGGTATATGTGTCACATCCATTTGCCAAACAACCAATGGCTTTAATCCCCGTGGGTTTACTCCATAATTAGGGGGATGAAGAAATGTGACACAATGGGGACATTGCAATATTATCTGCCGAGCATCCGCTCTTGAAATGGAAAAACGCCTGCGCAACGTTAATGCATTAACATGGAAGTTTTGGTGAAACAACTTAGCCCCCTCTAAGGAGGAAGCCAAGCATATTAATTGACTTCTAGTGGCTAAGTCCGCACAGGCATTACCTTGGGATAACGGACCAGGAAGAGAGGTGTGAGCCCTGATATGCATTGGATAAAAAGAAGCAGTGCGGTTAGAGATAACCTGTTGAAGCTGAGTAAAGTAAACAGACACATTGTGGGCATCACTAATAGTTCCCACGGCCTCCAGGACTTTTAGTGCTTGTACCACATAGCTGGAGTCTGAAATAAGATTAAAAGGAAAAGAACACTGTTTAAAAACTTCAATAACAATTTGTAGTTCTACCCATTGTGGATTTCCAGGAGCAAATTGATGCTGGATAGGGGGAGAATCATTAATTACGTAGGCTCCCATTCCAGACTTGGAACCATCAGTAAAAATGTTAACAGCCCCCGGAATTGGACTGGATGAAGTTACCTTAGGGAAAATGATGGGATGTTCTTTAACAAAATGGAGTAATGGATGAGAAGGGTAGTGATTATCAATACTCCCTTGAAACGAGCAACACAGAATAGCCCAGTTGTCTAGAGTAGCACATAAAACATTAAATTGAGCTTTAGTGTAGGGTATGATAAGAGAAGAAGGTGATTGGCCGAAAAATTGAATGCTTTGTTGAATCCCTTTAAGTGCCAATGCTGCAACAGCATCAGGATAATATTCTAAGGATTTTCCTGGGGATACATGTGGGTGGATCCATAGTAAAGGCCCATCTTGCCACAGTACTCCAGTAGGCTGCCGCATAGTGGCAAGCACCCATAACTGGAAAGGTTTATCACTCTGGAGCCTGCATAGAGTGGCATGCTGTATAGCTTGTTCTACTTTTATAAGGGCCGCTCTAGCCTCAGTAGTGAGGCTACGAGGGGAAGCAAGATCTGGATCACCCCTAAGAGTAGCATACAAAGGCTGGAGCACAATATTAGGAATATGTAAATATCCTCTTATCCAATTAATATCTCCCAGCAATTTTTGAAAATCATTTAAAGTTCGGAGATCTTGAGTCCTGATGGTAATTTTTTGTGGTTTTAATTTGTCATACCCAATTGTCGCTCCCAAAAACCTGATAGAATCCCCCGTTTGAACCTTTTCAGGTGCGATGTGCAGTCCATGTTGAGCCAACAGCATCACGAGTTCTTTATAAGCCTCATAAACTGTCTGTTCTAATTTTGCGGCCAATAACACATCATCCATATAGTGAATGATCTTGGTGGAGGAATACTTATGTCTGAGAGGTGCGAGTGCCTTTCCCACATACATCTGGCACATCGTGGGACTGTTAGCCATCCCCTGTGGCAACACCACCCACTCAAACCTTTGATCTGGTTCCTCGTGATTACACGAGGGAAGGGTGAAAGCAAAACGTTGGGAATCTTTAGGATGCAAAGGAATGGAAAAGAAACAGTCTTTAATGTCAATAACAATTATATGCCAGCCTTGAGGAACAGAGGAGAGCAGAGGCAGCCCTCTTTGAATGGGCCCCATAAGCTGCATCTGAGCATTAACTGCTCGTAGATCATGCAGTAGGCGCCACTTCCCTGATTTTTTCTTAATGACAAATATGGGAGTATTCCATGGAGAAGTAGAAGGTTGGATGTGACCCAAATCAAGTTGTTATTTGACTAGATCATGGGCTGCTGCCAGTTTAACCGAGGGAAGAGGCCACTGAGGCACCCAAACAGGCTCCTCGGTGAGCCATGTTATGGGTTTTTGAGCCCCAGTGGCCCCTAGGAAAAACCCAGACCAAACCTGTTAAGCTTTTGATGACCTTGCACAGGATGCTTACGTCCCTGTAGGTGCCTTCCTAGTCCTAGACCTGGCTTATACCCCATATTTTGCATGATATGTTGAGACACTGGGGAATAGTCATTACTAAGAGTGAATCCCATGTCTTTCATCAGATCACGGCCCCATAAAGAAATAGGTAAATCAAGTACATAAGGCTGAAAGGTACCATCGTGTCCTTCCGAGTCCTTCCAAGATAGATGTCTACAGCTGATTTGAGGGGCTTGGGCATATCCAAGTCCTCTTAAGGATTGATCAGAAGCCTGCAATGGCCATCCCCTAGACCAGTCCTTAAGGGCTATGATACTACGATCTGCTCCTGTGTCCAGCAATCCCACAATAGATTTACCTTCTATGCTTAATTCCAAAGTGGGGCGATTGCTCATATCCAGTGATAAATAGGCACAATTTCCTCCAGTGGTACCAATCTGATTTCCTGCCCGTGACCTTGAGTTAGCAGGGAAGTGATTATGCAAACTAGGCAAAATTAGCAATTGAGCAATCCGATCCCCTGGGGAGATAGACACAATGCCCCTTGGAGCTTCCACCATAACCTTTATTGCCCCTACAGTATCAGGGTTTACAACTCCGGGGAAAACATGAAGACCTTGTAGGATAGAGGATGCACGTCCAATTAACAAACCTACAGTGCCAGGGGGTAAAGGCCCTCTGAACTCAGTTTCCACCAATTGGACTCCCATCTTAGGTGTTAATATGAGTCTGGAGGTGGAACAGAGGTCCAATCCCGTGGCACCTGTAGTGGCTCTCCGCATCTCGTGGGATGGCGCAGAGAAGGCCATGTCTCGGGTTCGGGTGTGACATTCTCCATTGCCCCATATATTTGTGGGCCCTGGGGTCGGGGGCCCCTTTGGCCGTTTTTTGGCCCAGCTGAAATAGGCTGTCCATGGATGTCCCTCACTGATCTACACTCTCTTGCCCAATGCTTCCCCTTTTTGCATTTTGGACACAGCCCCGGTTGACGAGGGCCATTAGAAGGGCCACTGCGAGGAGGTCCAGTAAAATTGCCTTTTTTGGGACAGTCACGTTTGAAATGGCCGGATTGACCACAATGGAAGCATGTTCCGGCACCAGGACCGCCCCCTTTTGCAATCCGAAGGACAGCAGCTGCAAGACCTGCATTAGTTAAAGGTCCTCCGAGCTCTCTACACACTTTCATCCAAGCTTCCATGCCCTTGTTTTTATAAGGAGCGATTGCTGCTTTACATTCTTTGGTGCATTGCTCAAAAACAAGTTGTTTAATCAAGGGCATTGCTCTATCAGGGTCACCAAAGATTTTTCCTGCGGCATCCACCATCCTAGCAACAAAGTCCGAGAAAGGTTCTGTGGGGCCTTGCATGATTTTTGTTAAATTGCCAGACACTTCTCCTCTATTTGGGAGTGATTTCCATGCACGGATACAAATGTTATTGATCTGTTCATATACCTCAGGGGGGTATCCTGTTTGTTGATTAGCAAATCTGCCTTGTCCCAAAAGCATTTCCTTGTCCCAATGGGGGTGTCCCGCCGCATAGTTTTGGGCAGCCTGCTCTACAGCACCCTCTAGCACAAAGGCTCTCCAGTCCAAATATTTGCCTGGAGAAACACAAGCCCGAACAAGGCTAGCCCAATCAGAGGGAGTCATACAGTATCTAGACAGACTCTCCACCTGAGTTAATGTGAAGGCGGCATCCACCCCATAAGTACGCACAGACTCTGCCAGGGTCTTCACAATTTTGAAATCTAAGGGCTCATGGAATCTTCCCCTATTGTCATCCTGGAAAACTGGATAAGCAAGACCCATCTCAGCATTAACAGCCCTCCATGTTTGGGCATGGAAAACTCTCCTCGAAACACCCTCACCGTACGGCGGCGGGTCCGGAGGATCATTTTTCTTGAGCTCCTGTTTATTTTTGTTCCCTTCTCCCATAGTTAAACTCCCTAGCTGCCGAGACAGTCTCCCGAGCTCCTCCTGTTCATCCTCCTCCTCTTCTGACCCACTTTTGCATGGGAGTGTGCGCAGTGTACTGAGATCTGGATACAAGCGTTTCCTCCCCCGTTTCTCGCTCTGCACATTCCCCTCCTCCTGAAATATTTCACTCCGTGCCAGAGACAATCGCCTCCTCCCCTGTTTCTCGCTTCGCACACTGCCATCCTCCTGAAATACGTCACTGCCTGCCGGAGATAATTGTTTCCTCCCCTGTTTCTCGCTCCGCACACTCCCACCCTCCTGAAATACCTCACTGCCTGCCATTTCTGATCTTTCTTCATGTAATTGCTCTAAAACTTCTTGTCCTTTAGTAAGTGCTTCCTGACATCTGCTATCTGCGAGGCAACTACGGATCATCTTCCAAAGGGGTATCACCCCACCCTCTAATATGCCCTGCTCAGAAGCAAAGTCAAGGTCTGTGCCTAACTTATCCCAGCTAGGCAGTGTAAGACTGCCAGAAAATGCAAACCACGGTGCAATAACATCTGTCTTCTGTAAAAATCTCTGTAAAGTACTATGTTTCACTTTTAGGCCCTTGGAACGTAACAGGTTATCTAGGGCCAGGAGAAGCGGACTTGAAGATATGGCACCCATGACACAACAAAAGACACACAACAAACAAGAGTGAAAGTAAGAGCAAAAGTACACAGTGCAGCTGCAATAAGATTTAATGCTCTCTCTGGCTTTACAGAGGAGCTGCCGCCTTGACAGCGGGTCCTAATTACCTAGGACTAATCTCCGCTTTAATCGCGGGTCCCAATTAACCTGGGACTAATCTCCGCTTTAATCGCGGGTCCCACCTTACCTGGGACTAATTGGTGCACCACCCCTGACTGCTGAAAGTTCTGGTTCCCGGGTCTCGGCACCACTTGTCGCGACCCCTTGACCACAAGGAAGACGCAACTCAGGAATCTTCTTTCAGCAGTTTATTCAGGCCTTGATTTAAGTATCTTTTAGTGACTCCCTTTCTTCCTCCGAGGGCCCAAGCACAGCCTAATAAAGCCTCCCACGTACCAATCTTAAGCCGCCGCATGGATCTTTCTTATAGGGTGGCAAGAGATAGCGTGCCAACTCTCCACAAAGGAATTTGCTTATCACAGGCCACAGTGGAAGCCGGCGCCATCTTCTAATGGCGGCCACAATTTACAACAATGGCTTACCACACCAACCCCTTTCAATGAAAGTGCTTTTCCAAAGTCTCTGATTAGGTCTACTTGAAGAGGAAAAAAACCATAGAGGCAAAACTCAGAACTACTTTATTTTGTCAAGTTTCATAGAGCTACTACAAACCATGTTGGATTTAGAGTCCAAATACATCTATCTATATAGGAGAGAACGAGGGAATCCTAAACATAAAATCTGCTACTGTAAACAAACGCTTCATCCTAGAAGCCCAAAATTTGGTGAGCCAAGTGGGATTTATTTACTAATCATTACCACCAAGTATCATCAAGAATGGGTGAAAAAATATTTGCTGGTATTTCGGAAACTCGTATTTTCTTGGAAGCTTGGCAACCACTTTCAATGAAAGTGCTTTTCCACAGTCTCTGCTTAGGGCTACTTCAAGAGGAAACAAACCATAGAGACAAAACTGAGAACTACTTTATTTTAAAAAATTTCAAAGAGCTACGAAAAACCATGTTGGATTTAGAGTTCCAAATTCATATATCTCTATAGGAGAGAACAGAGTGAAACCTAAAAAGAAAAACTGCTACTGTAAACGAACGCTTCAAGCTACAAGAAGAAAATTTGGTTAGCCAAGTGGGATTTGTGCACTGATCATTACCACCAAGTATCATCAAGATTGGGTGAAAAAATATTTGCTCATATTTCGGAAACTCTTGGATTCTTGGACGCTTACCAAACCCTTTCAATGAAAGTGCTTTCCACAGTCTCTGCTGAAAGCTACTTGAAGAGGAAACAAACCATAGAGACAAAACTGAGAACTGAATTTTTTGTCAAATTTCATAGAGCTACTACAAACCATGTTAAACTTAGAGTTCCAAATTCATCTATCTATATAGGAGAGAACAGAGGGAAACCTAAAAATATAAACTGCTACTGTAAACGAACGCTGCAACCTAGAAGCACAAAATTTGGTGAGCCAAGTGGGATTTGTGTACTGATCATTACCACCAAGTATCATCTAGATTGGGCGAAAAAATATTTGCTGGTATTTTGGAAACTCGTAGATCTTGGACGCTTGCCAACCCTTTCAATGTAAGTGCTGTTCGCCAGTTTCTGATTAGGGCTACTTGAAGAGGAAACAAACCATAGAGACAAAACTGAGAACTACTTTCTTTTGTCAAGTTTCAAAGAGCTACTACAAAGCATGTTGGATTTATAGATCCAAATTCATCTATCTATATAGGAGAGAACAGAGTGAAACATAAAAATACAAACTGCTACTATAAACGAACGCTTCAAACTAGAACAACAAATTTTGGTGAGCCTAGTGGGATTGGTGTACTGATCATTTCCACCAAGTATCATCAAGATTGGATGAAAAAATATTTGCTGGTATTTCGAAAACTCGTAAATTCTTGGAAGCTTGACAACCCGTTTCAATGAAAGTGCTTTTCCACCGTCTCTGCTTAGGGCTACTTGAAGAGGAAACAAACCATAGAGACAAAACTGAGTACTGCTTTATCTTTTCAAGTTTCAAGGAGCTACTACAAACCATGTTGGATTTAGAGTTCCAAATTTATATGACTATATAGGAGAGAACAGAGTGAAACCTAAAAAGAAAATCTGGTACTGTAAACGAACGCTTCAACCTACAAGAACAAAATTTGGTGATCCAAGTGGGACTTGTGTACTGATAATTACCAACGAGTATCATCAAGATAGGGTGAAAAAATATTTGCTGGTATTTTGGAAATTCGTAATTTCTAGGAAGCTTGGCAACCCATTTCAATGAAAGTACTGTTCCACAGTCTCTAATTAGGGCTACTTGAAGAGGAACAAACCATAGAGAAAAAAGTGAGAACTACTTTATTTTGTCAAGTTTCAAATAGCTACTACAAACCATGTTGGATTTAGAGTTCCAAATTCATCTATCTATGTAGGAGACAACAGATTGAAACCTAAAAATACAAACTCCTACTGTAATAGAACGCTTCAACATAGAAGAACAAATTTTGGTGAGCCAAGAGGGATTTCTGTACTGATCATTACCACCAAGTATTATGAAGATTATGTGAAAAAATGTTTGCTGGTATTTCGGAAAGTCATAATTCTTGGAAGTTTGGCAACCCCTTTCAATGAAAGTGCTTTTCCACAGTCTCTGTTTAGGGCTACTTGAAGGGGAAACAAACCATAGAGACAAAACTTAGAACTACTTTATCTTGTAAAGTTTCAAAGAGCTACTACAAACCATGTTTAACTTAGAGTTCCAAATTTATCTATCTATATAGGAGACAACAGAGTGAAACATAAAAATACAAACTGCTACTGTAAACGAACGCTTCAACGTAAAAACACAAAATTTGGTGAGCCAAGTGGTTTTGTGTACTGATCATTACCACAAAGTATCATGTAAATTGGGCAAAAAAATATTTGCTGGTATTTTGGAAAACCGTAGATCTTTGACGCTTGCCAACCCCTTTCAATGTAAGTACTGTTTGCCAGTCTCTGATTAGGGCTACTTGATGAGGAAACAAACCATAGAGACAAAACTGAGAACTACTTTATTTTGTCAAGTTTCAAAGAGCTACTTTCAAATGATGTTTGATTTAGAGTTCCAAATTCATCTATCTATATAGGAGAGAACAGAGTGAAACATAAAAATACAAACTGCTACTGTAAAGGAACGCTTCAACCAAGAAAAACAAATTTTGGTGAGCCTAGTGGGATTTGTGTACTGATCATTACCACCAAGTATCATCAAGATTGGGTGAAGAAATGTTTGCTGGTATTTCGGAAACTTATAATTTCTTGGAAGCTTGGCAACCCCTCTCATTGAAAGTTCTTTTCCTCAATCTATTCATAGGAATACTTCAAGAGGAAACAAACCATAGAGACAAAACAGAGAACTGCTTTAATTTATCAAGTTTCAAAGAGCTACGTCAAACCACAATGGATTTAGAGTTCCAAATTCATCTATCTATATAGGAGACAACAGACTGAAACCTAAAAATAAAAACTGCTACTGTAAACGAACGCTTCAACCTAGAAGCACAAAACTTGGTGAGCCAAGTGGGATTTGTGCACTGATCATTCCCACCAAGTATCATCAAGATTCGCCAGTCTCTGATTAGGGCTATTTGAGGAGGAAACAAACCATAAATACAAAACTGAGAACTACTTTATTTTGTCAAGTTTCAAAGAGGTACTACAAACCATCTTGGATTTAGAGTTCCAAATTCATCAATCTATATAGGAAAGAACAGAGTGAAAAATAAAAATAAAAACTGCTACTTTAAACGAACGTTTCAACCTAGAAGCACAAAATTTGGTGAGCCAAGTGGGATTTGTGTACTGATTATTCCCACCAAGTATCATCAAGATTCGCCAGTCTCTGATTAGGGCTACTTGAAGAGGAAACAAACCATAGATACAAAACTGAGAACTTCTTTATTTTGTCAAGTTTCAAAGAGCTACTACAAACCATGTTGGATTTAGAGTTCCAAATTCATCTATCTATATAGGAGAGAAGAAAGTGAAACCTCAAAATAAAAACTGCAACTGTAAACGAACGCTTCAACTTAGAAGAACAAAATTTTTTGAGCCAAGTGGGATTTGTGTACTGATCACTACCATCAAGTATCATCACGATTGGGTGAAAAAAATATTTGTTCGTATTTCGGAAACTCATAATTTTTTGGAAGCTTGGGAACCCCTTTCAATGAAAGTGCTTTTCTACAGACTTTGCTTAGGGCTACTTGAAGAAGATAGAATCCATAGGGAAAAAACTGAGAACTACGTTATTCTGTCAAGTTTCAAAGAGCTACTTCAAACCATGTTTGATTTGTGGTTCCAAATTCATCTATCTATATAGGAGAGAACAGAGGGTAACCTAAAAATATAAACTGCTACTGTTAACGAACGATTCATCATAGAAGCACAAAATTTGATGAGCCAAGTGGGATTTGTGTATTGATCATTACCACCAAGTATCATCAAGATTAGGTGAAAAGATATTTGCTGGTATTTCGGAAACTCGTAATTTCTTGGAATATTGGCAACCCCTTTCAATGAAAGTGCTTTTCGCCAGTCTTGGCTTAGGGCTACTTGAAGAGGAAACAAACCATAAAGACAAAACTGAGAACTACTTTATTTTGTCAATTTTCATAGAGCTACTACAAACCATGTTGGATTTAGAGTTCCAAATTCATCTATCTATATAGGAGAGAAGAAAGTGAAAACTAAAAATAAAAACTGCTACTGTAAACGAACGCTTCAACCTAGAAGAAAAAAATTTGGTGAGCCAAGTGGGATTTGTATAATGATCATTACCACCAAATATCATCAAGATTGGGCGAAAAAATGTTTGCTGGTGTTTCGGAAACTCGTAGATTCTTGGATGCTTTCCAACCCCTTTCAATGAAAGTGCTTTTCGCCAGTCTCTGCATAGGGCTACTTGAAGAGGAAACAAACCATAGAGACAAAACTGAGAACTACTTTATTTTTTCAAGTTTCAAAGAGCTACTGCAAACCATGTTTGATTTAGAGTTCCAAATTTATCTATTTATATAGGAGAGAAGAGAGTGAAACCTAAAAAACAAACTGCTACTGTAAACGAACGCTTCAACCTAGGAGAACAAAATTGGTGAGCCAAGTGGGATTTGTGTACTGATCATTACCACCAAGTATCCTCAAGATTGGGTGAAAAAATAATTGCTGGTATTTCGGAAACTCGTAATTTGTTTGAAGCTTGGCAACGCCTTTCAATGAAAGTGCTTTACCACAGTCTCTGCATAGGGCTACTTGAAGAGCAAGCAAACCATAGAGACAAAACTGGGAAGTACTTTATTTTTTCAAGTTTCAAAGAGGTACTACAAACCATGTTGGATTTAGAATTCCAAATTTATCTATCTATATAGAAGAGAAGATAGTGAAACGTAAAATAAAAACTGCTGCTGTTAACGATTGCTTCAACCTAGAAGAACAAAATTTGGTGAGCCAAGTGGGATTTGTGTACTGATTATTACCACCAAGAATCATGAATTTTGGGCGAAAAAATATTTGCTGGTATTTCGGAAACTCTTACATTCTTGGACGCTTGCCAACCCCTTTCAATGAAAGGGCTTTTCGCCAGTCTCTGATTAGGGCTACTTGAAGAGGAAACAAACCATAGAGACAAAACTGAGAACTACTTTATATTGTCAAGTTTCAAAGAGATACTACAAACCATGTTGGATTTAGAGTTCCAAATTAATCAATCTATATAGGAGAGAACAGAGTGAAACCTCAAAATAAAAATTGCTACTGTAAACGAACGCTTCAACCTAGAAGAACAAAATTTGGTGAGCCATGTGGGATTTGTGTACTGATCATTACCACCAAGTATAATCAAGCTTGGGTGAAAAAATATTTGCTGGAATCTCGGAAACTCGTAGATTCTAGGACACTTCCAACCCCTTTCAATGAAAGTGCTTTTCTCCAGTCTCTGATTAGGGCTAATTGACGAGGAAACAAACTATAGAGACAAAACTGAGAATTATTTATTTTGTCAAGTTTCAAAGGGCTACTACAAACCATGTTGGATTTAGAGTTCCAAATTCATCTATCCATATTGGAGAGAAGAGAGTGAATCCTAAAAATAAAAACTGCTACTGTAAACGAATGCTTCAAACTAAAAGAAAAAAATTTGGTGAGCCAAGTGGGATTTGTGTACTGATTATTACCACCAACTATCATCAAGATTGGGAGAAAAAATATTTGCTGGTATTTCGGGAAACTCGTAGATTCTTGGACGCTTGTCAACCCCTTTCAATGAAAGTGCTTTTCGCCAGTCTCCGATTTGGGCTACGTGAAGAGTAAACAAACCATAGAGACAAAACTGAGAACTACTTTATTTTGTCATTTTTCAAAGAGCTACTACAAACCATGTTGGATTTAGAGTTCCAAATTCATCTATCTATATAGGAGGGAACAGAGTGAAACCTCAAAATAAAAACTGCTAAGGTAAACGAACGCTTCAACCTAGAAGAACAAAATTTTTGAGCCAAGTGGGATTTGATTACTGATCACTACCATCAAGTATCATCACGATTGGGTGAAAAAATATTTGTTCGTAATTCGGAAACTCATAATTTCTTGGAAGCTTGGCAACCCCTTTCAATGAAAGTGCTTTTCTACAGTCTTTGCTTAGGGCTACTTGAAGAAGATAGAATCCGTAGAGAAAAAACTGAGAACTACTTTATTTTGTCAAGTTTCAAAGAGCTACTACAAACCATGTTTGATTTGGAGTTCCAAATTCATCTATCTATATAGGAGAGAACAGAGGGAAACCTAAAAATATAAACTGCTACTGTAAACGAACGCTTCAATATAGAAGCACAAAATTTGATGAGCCAAGTAGGATTTGTGTACTGATCATTACCACCAAGTATCATCAAGATTAGGTGAAAAAATATTTGCTGGTATTTCGGAAACTCGTAATTTCTTGGAATATTGGCAACCCCTTTCAATGAAAGTGCTTTTCGCCAGTCTCTGCATAGAGCTACTTGAAGCTGAAACAAACCATAGAGACAAAACTGAGAAATACTTCATTTTTTCAAGTTTCAAAGAGCTACTACAAACCATGTTTGATTTAGAGTTCCAAATTTATCTATTTATATAGGAGAGAAGAGAGTGAAACCTAAAATTCAAACTGCTACTGTAAACGAACGCTTCAACCTAGGAGAACAAAATTGGTGAGCCAAGTGGGATTTGTGTACTGATCATTACCACCAAGTATCCTCAAATTGGGTGAAAAAATAATTGCTGGTATTTCGGAAACTCGTAATTTGTTTGAAGCTTGGCAACGCCTTTCAATGAAAGTGCTTTACCACAGTCTCTGCATAGGGCTACTTGAAGAGGAAGCAAACCATAGAGACAAAACTGGGAAGTACTTTATTTTTTCAAGTTTCAAAGAGGTACTACAAACCATGTTGGATTTAGAGTACCAAATTTATCTATCTATATAGGAGAGAAGATAGTGAAACGTAAAATAAAAACTGCTGCTGTTAACGAATGCTTCAAACTAGAAGAACAAAATTTGGTGAGCCAAGTGGGATTTGTGTACTGATTTTTACCACCAAGAATCATGAAGATTGGGCCAAAAAATATTTGCTGGTATTTCGGAAACTCTTACATTCTTGGACGCTTGCCAACCCCTTTCAATGAAAGGGCTTTTCGCCAGTATCTGATTAGGGCTACTTGAAGAGGAAAAAAACCATAGAGACAAAACTGAGAACTACTTTATTTTGTCAAGTTACAAAGAGCTACTACAATACATGTTGGATTTAGAGTTCCAAATTCATCTATCTATATAGGAGAGAACAGCGTGAAACCTAAAAATAAAAACGGCTACTGTAAATGAACGCTTCAACCTTGAAGCACATTTCTTTTTGGGCTAAGTGGGAATTGTGTGCCGACCATTACCACCAAGTATCATCAAGATTCGGTGAAAAAAATATTTGCTGGTATTTCGGAAACTCATAATTGCTCGGATGCTTGCCACCCCTATTCAATGAAAGTGCTTTTCACCAGTCTCTGCTTAGGGCTACTTGAAGAGGAAATAAACCATAGAGACAAAACTGAGAACTAGTTTATTTTGCCAAGTTTCAAAGAGCTACTAAAAACCATGTTGGATTTAGAGTTTCAAAATCATCTATATATATAGGAGAGAAGTGAGTGAAACCTAAAATTAAAAACTGCTACTGTAAACGAACGCTTCAACCTAGAAGAACAAAATTTGGTGAGCCAAGTGGGATTTCTGTACTGATCACTAACATCAAGTATCATCATGTATGGGTGAAAAAATATTTGATGGTATTTTGGAAACTCGTTATTTCTTGGAAGTTTGGCAACCCCTTTCAGTGAAAGTGCTTTTCCACAGTCTATGCATAGGGTACTTGATGGGAATAAACCACAGACAGAAAACTGAGAACTACTTTATTTTGTCAAGTATCAAAGAGCTACTACAAACCATGTTGGATTTAGAGTTCCAAATTCATCAATCTATATAGGAGACAACAGTGTGAAACCTAAAAATAAAAACTGCTTACTGTAAAGGAATGCTTCAACCTAGGAAAACAAAAATTGGTGAGCCAAGTTGGATTTGTGTACTTGTCATTACCAACATGTATCATCAAGATTGGGTTAAAAAATATTGCTCGGATTTCGGAAAATTGAAATTTCTTGGAAGCATGGCAACCCTTTCAATGAAAGTGCTTTTCCACAGTCTGTGCCTAGGGCTACTTGAAGAGGAAACAAATCATAGAGACAAAACTGTGAACTACATTATTTCGTCAAGTTCTAAAGAGCTACTAAAAAAAATGTTGGATTTAGAGTTCCAAATTTATCTATCTATATAGGAGATAGCAGAGTGTAACTTAAAAATAAAAACTGCTACTAAAAACGAACGCTTCAACCTAGAAGAACAAAATTTGGTGAGCCAAGTGGGATTTATGTACTGATCACTACCATCAAGTATCATCAAGATTAAGTGAAAAAAAAATGGCTGGTATTTCGTAAACTCGTAATTACTTGGAAGCTTGGCAACCCCTTTCAATGAAAGCGCTTTTCCACAGTCTCTGCATAGGGCTACTTGAAGAAGAAACAAAGCATAGAGACAAAAGTGAGAACTCCTTTATTTTGTCAAGTTTCAAAGAGCTACTACAAACCATGTTGGATTTAGAGTTCCAAATTCTTCTATCTGTATAGGAGAGAACAGAGTGAAACCTAAAAATAAAAACTGCTACTGTAAATAACGCTTCAAACTAGAAGAACAAAATTTGTTGAGCCAAGTGGGATTTGTGTACTGATCACGACCATCATGTATCATCTAGATTGGGTGAAAAAATATTTGCTGGTATTTCGGAAACTCATAATTTCTTGGAAGCTTGGCCACCCCTTTCAATGCAAGTGCTTTTCCGAAGTCTGTGCCTATGGCTACTTGAAGAGGAAACAAACCATACAGAAAAACTGTGAACTACTTTATTTTGTCAAGTTTCAAAGAGCTACTACAAACCATGTTGGATTTAGAGTTCCAAATTCATGAATCTATATAGGAGAGAACTGCGGGAAAACTAAAAATAAAAACTGCTAGTGTAAAAGAACGCTTCAACCTAGAAGAACAAAATTTGGTAAGTTAAGTTGGATTTGTATACTGATCATTACCACCAAGTATCATCAATATTGGGCGAAAAAATATTTGCTGGTATTTGGGAAACTTGTAGATTATTGGGCCCTTGCAAACCCCTTTCAATGTAAGTGCTTTTCGCCTGTCTCTGATTAGGGCTACTTGAAGAGGAAACAAACCATAGAGACAAAACTGAGAACTACTTTATTTTGTCAAGTTTCAAAAAGCTACTACAAACCATGTTGATTTTAGAGTTGCAAATTCATCTATCTATATAGGAGAGAACAGAGTGAAGCCTAAAAATAAAAAGTGCTACTGTAAACGAACGATTAAAACTAGAAGAACAAAATATGGTGAGCCAAGAGGGATTTGTGTACTGTTCATTACCAGCAAGTATGAGGAAGATTGGGTGAAAGAATATTTGCTGGCATTTCGGAAACTCGTAATTTCTTAGAGCTTGGCAACAACTTTCAATGAATGTGCTTTTCACAGTCTTTGCCTAGGGATACTTGAAGAGGAAACAAACCATAGAGACAAAACTGAGAACTACTATATTTTTTCGAGTTTCAAAGAGATACTACAAACCATGTTGGATTTAGAGTTCCAAATTCATCAATCAATATAGGAGACATCAGTGTGAAGCCTAAAAATAAAAACTGCTTACTATAAATGAACGCTTCAACCTAGAAGAACAAAATTTGGTGAGCCTAGTTGGATTTGTGTACTTGTCATTACCAAGAAGTATCATCAAGATTGGGTGAAAAAATATTGCTGGTATTTCGGAAAATTGAAATTTCTTGGAAGCATGGCACCCCCTTTCAATGAAAGTGCTTTTCCACAGTCTGTGCCTAGGGCTACTTGAAGAGGAAACAAACAATAGAGACAAAACTGTGAACTACATTATTTTGTCAAGTTATAAAGAGCTACTACAAATCATATTGTATTTAGAGTTCCAAATTTATCTATCTATATAGGAGACAGCAGAGTGTAACTTAAAAATAAAAACTGCCACTATAAACGAACGCTTCAACCTAGAAAAACAAAATTTGGTGAGCCAAGTGGGATTTTTGTACTGATCATTACCATCAAGTATCATCAAGATTAGGTGAAAAAATATTTTCTGATATTTCAGAAACTCGTAATTTCTTGGAAGCTTGGCCTCCACTTTCAATGAAAGTTCTTTTCCACAGTCTCTGCTTAGGGCTACTTGAAGAGAAAACAAACCATAGAGACCAAACTGAGAACTACTTTATTTTGTCAAGTTTCAAAGACCTACTACAAACCCTGTTGGATTTAGAGTTCCAAATTCATCTATCTATATAGGAGACAACAGATTGAAACCTAAAAAATATAAACTTCTACTGGAAACGAACGCTTCAACCTAGAAGAACAAAATTTGGTGAGCCAAGTGAGATTTGTGTACTGATCACTACCATCAAGTATCATCAAGATTAAGTGAAAACAGATTTGCTGGTATTTGGGAAATTCGTAATTTCTTGGACCCTTGCCAACCGCTTTCATTGAAAGTGCTTTTCGCCAGTCTCTGATTAGGGCTACTTGAAGAGGAAACAAACCATAGAGACATAACTGAGAACTACTTTATTTTGTTCAAGTTTCAAAAAGCTACTACAAACCATATTGGATTTAGAGTTCCAAATTCATCTATGTATATTGGACACAACAGAGTGAAACCTTATAATATAAACTGCTACTGTGAACGAACGCTTCAACCTAGAAGAACAAGATTTGGTGAACAAAGTGGGATTTGTGTACTGATCATTACCACCAAGTATCATCAATATTGGACAAAAAATATTTTCTGGTATTTCGGAAACTCGTAGATTCTTGGACGCTTGCCAACCCCTTTCAATGAAATTGCTTTGCGCTAGTCTCTGAATAGGACTACTTGAAGAGTAAACAAACCATAGAGACAAAAATGAGAACTACTTTATTTTGACAAGTTTCAAAGAGCTACTTCAAATTATGTTGGATTTAGAGTTCCAAATTCATCTATCTAAATAAAAGAGAGCAGAGTGAAACCTAAAACTACAAACTGCTACTGTGAAAAAACGCTTCAAACTAGAATAACAAAATATGGTGAGCCAAGTGGTATTTGTGTACTGTTCATTACCAGCAAGTGTGATGAAGATTGGGTGAAAGAATATTTGCTGGCATTTCGGAAACTCGTAATTCCTTAGAGCTTGGCAACAACTTTCAATGAATGTGCTTTTCACAGTCTGTGCCTAGGGATACTTGAAGAGGAAACAAACCATAGAGACAAAACTGAGAACTACTATATTTTTTCGAGTTTCAAAGAGATACTACAAACCATGTTGGATTTAGAGTTCCAAATTCATCTATCTATATAGGAGAGAAGAGAGTGAAACTTAAAATAAAAACTGCTACATCAAAAGCGCTTCAAACTAGAAGAACAAAATTCGGTGAGCCAAGTGGGATTTGTATACTGATTATTACCACCAAGTATCATCAAGATTGGGTGAAAGAATATTTGCTGGTATTTCGGAAACTCATAATTTCTTGGAAGCTTGGCAACCCCTTTCAATGAAAGTGCTTTTCGTCAGTCTCTGATTAGGGCTACTTGAAGAGGAAACAAACCATAGAGACAAAACTGAGAACCACTTTATTTTTCCTAGTTTCAAAAGCTACTACAAACCATGTTGGATTTAGAGTTCCACATTTATCTATATATATAGGAGACAACAGGCTGAAACCTTAAAATATAAATTGCTACTGTGAACGAACGCTTCAACCTAGAAGAACAAAATTTGGTGAGCCAAGTGGCATTTGTGTACTGATCATTACCACCAAGTATCATCAAGATTGGACATAAAATATTTGCTGGTATTTCGGAAAATTCGTAGATTCTTGGACGCTTGCCAACCCCTTTCAATGAAAGTGCATTTTGCTAGTCTCTGATTAGGGCTACTTGAAGAGGAAACAAACCATTGACACAAAACTGAGAACTACTTTATTTTGTCAAGGTTCAAAGAGCTACTACAAATCATGTTGGATTTAGAGTTCCAAATTCAACTATCTATATAAAAGAGAGCAGAGTGAAACCTAAAAATAAAAACTGCTAATGTAAACGAACGCTTCAATCTAGAAGAACAAAATTTGGTGAGCCAAGTGGGATTTGTGTACTGATCATTACCATCAAGTATCATCAAGGTGGGTGAAAAAATATTTGCTGGTATTTCGGAAACCCGTAATTTTTTGGAAGCTTGGCAACCCCTTTCAATGAAAGTGCTTTTCCACAGTCTCTGCATAGGGCTATTAAAAGAGGAAGCAAACCATAGAGACAAAACTGAGAACTACTTTATTTTGTCAAGTTTCAAAGAGCTACTACAAACCATGTTGGATTTAGAGTTCCAAATTCATCTATTTATAGGAGAGAACAGAGTGAAACCTAAAAATAAAAACTGCTACTGTAAACGAACGCTTCAACCTAGGATAACAAAATGTAGTGAGCCAAGGGAGATTCGTATACTGATCATTACAACCAAGTATCATCAAGATTGGGCGAAAAAATATTTGTTGGTATTTCGGAAACTCGTAGATTCTTTGACCCTTGCCAAACACTTTCAATGAAAGTGCATTTCTACAGTCTCTGATTAGGGCTTCTTGAAGAGGAAACAAACCATAGAGACAAAACTGAGAACTACTTTATTTTGTCAAGTTTCAAAGAGATACTACAAACCATGTTGATTTTAGAGTATCAAATTCATCTATCAATATAAGAGAGAACAGAATGAAACCGAAAAATAAAAACTGCTACTGTAAATAACGCTTCCACCTAGAAGAACAAAATTTGGGGATACTAGTGGGATTCTTGTACTGATCATTACCATCAAGTATCATCAAGATTGGGTGAAAAAATATTTGTTGGTATTTCGGAAACTCGTAATTTCTTGGAAGCTTGGTAACCCCTTTCAATGAAAGTGCTTTTCCACAGTCTCTGCTTAGGGCTACTTGAAGAGAAAACAAACCATAGAGACAAAACTGAGAATAACTTTATTTTGTCAAGTTTCCAAGCGATTACAAACAGTGTTGGATTTGGAGTTCCAAATTCATTTATCTATATAGAAGAGAACAGAGTGAAACCTAAAAATAAAAACTGTTACTGTAAATAAGGCTTCAACATTGAAGAACAAAATTTGGTGAACCAAGTGGGATTTGTGTGGTGATCATTTCGACCATGTATCATCAAGATTGGGTGAAAAAATATTTGCTGGTATTTCGGAAACTCGTAATTTCTTGGAAGCTTGGCAACCCCTTTCAAAGAAAGTGCTTTTCCACAGTCTCTGCATAGGGCTACTTGAAGAGGAAACAAACCATAGAGAGAAAACTGAGAACAACTTTATTTTGTCAAGTTTCAAAGAGATACTACAAACCATGTTGAATTTAGAGTTACAAATTCATCTATCTATATAGGAGAGAACAGAGTGAAACCTAAAAATAAAAACTGCTACTGTAAACGAACGCTTCAATCTAGAAGAACAAAAATTGGTGAGCCAAGTGGGATTTGTGTACTGATCACAACCATCAGGTATCATCAAGATTGAGTGAAAAAAATATTGGCTGGTATTTCGTAAACTCGTAATTTCTTAGAAGCTTGGCAACCCCTTTCAATAAAGTGCTTATCCACAGTCTCTACATAGGGCTACTTGAAGAGGAAACAAACCATAGAGACAAAACTGAGAACTCCTTTATTTTGTCAAGTTTCAAAGAGCTACTACAAACCAGGTTGGATTTAGAGTTCTAAATTCATCTATCTGTATAGGAGAGAACAGAGTGAAACCTAAAAATAAAAACTGCTACTGTAAATAAGCTTCAACCTAGAAGAAAAATTGTGGTGAGCCAAGTGGGATTTGTGTAGAGATCATTAAAACCAAGTATCATCTATTGGGTGAAAAATATTTGCTGGTATTTCGGAAACTCGTAATTTCATGGAATCTTGGCAACCCCTATCAATGAAAGTGCTTTACCACAGTCTGTGCCTAGGGCTACTTGAAGAGGAAACCAACCTTAGAGACAAAACCGAGAACTACTTTATTTTTCAAGTATCAAAGAGCTACCACAAACCATGTTGGAATTAGAGTTCCAAATTCATTGATCTGTATATTAGAGAACAGAGTGAAACGTAAAAATAAAGAATGCTACTGTAAATACCGCTTCAACCTAGAAGAACAAAATTTGGTGAGCCAAGTGGGATTTGTGTACTGATCATTACCACCATGTATCATCAAGATTGGGTGACAAAATATTTGCTGGTATTTCGGAAACGCGTAATTTCTTGGAAGCTTGGTAACCCCTTTCAATGAAAGTGCTTTTCCACAGTCTCTGCTTAGGGCTACTTGAAGAGAAAACAAGCCATAGAGACAAAAGTGAGAATAAATTTATTTTGTCAAGTTTCAAAGAGCTACTACAAACCATGTTGGATTTGGAGTTCCAAATATTCATCTATCTATATAGAAGAGAACAGAGTGAAACCTAAAAATAAAAACTGCAACTGTGAACGAACGCTTCAACATAGAAGAACAAAATTTGATGAGCCAAGTGGGATTTGTGTACTGATCATTTCGACCATGTATCATCAAGATTGGGTGAAAAAATTTTGTTGTTTTCGGAAACTCGTAATTTCTTGGAAGCTTGGCAACCCCTAACAAAGAAAGTGGTTTACCACAGTCTGTGCCTAGGGCTACTTGAAGAGGAAACAAACCTTAGAGACAAAACTGAGAACTACCTTATTTTTCAAGTTTCAAAGAGCTACCACAAACCATGTTGGAATTAGAGTTCCATATTCATTGATCTGTATATTAGAGAACAGAGTGAAACCTAAATGTAAAAATTGCTACTGTAAATAACGCTTCAACCTAGAAGAACAAAATTTGGTGAGCCAAGTGGGATTTGTGTACTGATCATTACCACCATGTATCATCAAGATTGGGTGAAAAAATATTTGCTGGTATTTCGGAAACTCGTAATTTCTTGGAAGCTTGGTAACCCCTTTCAATGAAAGTGCTTTTCCACAGTCTCTGCTTAGGGCTACTTGAAGAGAAAACAAACCATAGAGACAAAACTGAGAATAACTTTATTTTGTCAAGTTTCCAAGCGATTACAAACAATGTTGGATTTGGAGTTCCAAATTCATTTATCTATATAGAAGAGAACAGAGTGAAACCTAAAAATAAAAACTGCTACTGTAAATAACGCTTCAACATTGAAGAACAAAATTTGGTGAGCCAAGTGGGATTTGTGTGCTGATCATTTCGACCATGTATCATCAAGATTGGGTGAAAAAATATTTGCTGGTATTTCGGAAACTCGTAAATTCTTGGAAGCTTGGCAACCCCTAGCAATGAAAGTGCTTTACCACAGTCTGTGCTTAGGGCTACTTGAAGAGGAAACAAACCTTTGAGACAAAACTGAGAACTACTTTATTTTTCAAGTTTCAAAGAGCTACCACAAACCATGTTGGAATTAGAGTTCCAAATTCATTGATCTGTATATTAGAGAACATAGTGAAACCTAAATATAAAAACTGCTACTGTAAATAACGCTTCAAACTAGAAGAACAAAATTTGGTGAGCCAAGTGGGATTTGTGTACTGATCATTACCACCAAGTATGATCAAGATTGGATGAAAAAATATTTTCTGGTATTTATGAAACTCGTAGATTCTAGGACGCTTCCAACCCCTTTCAATGAAAGTGCTTTTCGACAGTCTCTGATTAGGGCTACTTGAAGAGTAAACAAACCTTAGAGACAAAACTGAGAACAACTTTATTTTGTCAAGTTTCAAAGAGCTACTACAAACCATGTTGATTTTAGAGTTCCAAATTCATCTATCTGTATAGGAGAGAACAGAGTGGAACCTAAAAATAAAAACTGCTACCATAAATAACGCTTCAACCTAGAAGAACAAATTTGGTGAGCCAAGTTGGATTTGTGTACTGATCACAACCATCAAGTATCATCTAGATTGGGTGAAAAAATATTTGCTGGTATAGCTTAAACTCGTAGATTCTAGGACTCTTCCACCCCCTTTCAATGAATGTGCTTTTCGGCAGTCTCAGATTAGGGCTACTTGAAGAGGAAAGAAACCATAGACACCAAACTGAGAACTACTATATTTTGTCAAGTTTCAAAGAGCTACTACAAACCATGTTGGATTCAGAGTTCCAAAGTCATCTATCTGTATAGGAGAGAACAGAATGGAACATAAAAATAAAAAGTGCTATTGTAAATAACGCTTCAACCTAGAAGAACAAAATTTGGTGAACCAAGTGGGATTTGTGTACTGATCACGACCATCAAGTATCATCTAGATTGGGTGAAAAAATATTTGCTGGTATAGCTGAAACGTGTACATTCTAGGACTCTTCCACCCCCTTTCAATGAAAGTGCTTTTCGCCAGTCTCAGATTAGGGCTACTTGAAGAGGAAAGAAATCATAGAGATCAAACTGAGAACTACTATATTTTGTCAAGTTTCAAAGAGCTAACAAACCATGTTGGATTTAGAGTTCCAAATTCATCTATCTATATAGGATAGAAGAGAGTGAATCCTCAAAGTAAAAACTGCTACTGTAAACGAACGCTTCTATCTAGAAGAAAAATATTTGATGAGCCAAAAGGGATTTGAGTACTGATCACTACCATCAGGTATCATCAATATTGGGTGAAAAAATATTTGCTGGTATTTCAGAAACTCGTAGATTATAGCACACTTGCCAACCCCTTTCAATGAAAGTGCTTTTTGCCAGTCTCTGATTAGGGCTACTTGAAGAGGAAACAAACCATAGGGACAAAATTGAGAACAACTTTATTTTGTCAAGTTTCAAAGAGCTACAACAAACCATGTTGGATTTAGAGTTCCAAATTCATCTATCTATAAAGGAGACAACAAAGTGAAACCTAAAAATAAAAACTGCTACAGTAAACGAACGCTTCAACCTAGAAGAACAAAATTTGGTGAGCCGAGTGGGATTTATATACTGATCATTACCACCATGTATCATCAAGATTGGGTGAAAAAATATTTGCTCGTATTTCGGAAACTCGTAATTTCTTGGAAGCTTGGTAACCCCTTTCAATGAAAGTGCTTTTCCAAAGTCTCTGCTTAGGGCTACTTGAAGAGAAAACAAACCATAGAGACAAATGTGAGAATGACTTTATTTTGTCAAGTTTCAAAGAGCTACTACAAACCATGTTGGATTTGGAGTTCCAAATTCATCTATCTATATAGAAGAGAACCGATTGAATCCTAAAAATAAAAACTGCAACTGTGAACGAACGCTTCAACATAGAAGAACAAAATTTGGTGAGCCAAGTCGGATTTTTGTACTGATGATTACCACCAAGTATCATCAACATTGGGCGAAAAAATATTTGCTATTATTTCGGAAACTCGTAATTTCTTTGAAGCTGGGAAACCCTTTCAATGAAAGTGCTTTACCACAGTCTGTGCCTAGGGCTATTTGAAGAGGAAACAAACCTAAGAGACAAAAGTGAGAACTACTTTATTTTTAAAGTTTCAACGAGCTACCACAAACCATGTTGGAATTAGCGTTCCAAATTCATTGATCTCTATATAAGAGAACAGAGTCAAACCTAAAAATAAAAACTGCTACTATAAATAACGCTTCAACCTAGAAGAACAAAATTTGTTGAGCCAAGTGGGATTTGTGTACTGATCATTACCACCAAGTATCATCAAGATTGGGCGAAAAAATATTTGCTGGTATTTCGGAAACTCGTAGATTCTTGGATGCTTTTCAACCCCTTTCAATGAAAGTGCTTTTCGCCAGTCTCCGATAAGGGCTACTTGAAGAGTAAACAAACCATAGAGACAAAACTGAGAACTACTTTATTTTGTCAAATTTAAAAGAGCTACTACAAACCATGTTGCATTTAGAGTTCCAAATTCATCTATCTATATAGGAGAGTACAGAGTGAACCCTAAAAATAAAAACAGCAACTGTCAACGAATGCTTCAACCTAGAAGAACACAATTTGGTGAGCCAAGTGAGATTTGTGTCCTGATAATTAGCACCAAGTATTATCAAGGTTGGGTGAAAAAATATTTGCTTGTATTTGGGAAACTCGTAATTTCTTGGAAGCTTGGCAAGCCCTTTCAATGAAAGTGCTTTTCCACAGTCTCTGCTTAGGGCTACTTGAAAAGAAAACAAACCATAGAGACAAAACTGAGAACTACTTTATTTTGTCAACTTTCAAAGAGCTACTACAAACCATGTTGTATTTAGAGTTCCAAATTCATCTATATATATAGGAGAGAACAGAGTGAAATCTAAACAACAAAACTGCTACTGTAAACGAACGCTTCAACTTTGAAGAACAAAATTTGGTGAGCCAAGTGGGATTTGTGTACTTATCATTTCGACCATGTATCATCAAGATTGGGTGAAAAAATATTTGCTGGTATTTCGGAAACTCGTAATTTCTTGGAAGCTTGGCAACCCCTTTCAATGAAAGTGCTTTACCGCAGTCTGTGCCTAGGGCTACTTGAAGAGGAAACAAACCTTAGAGACAAAACTGAGAACTACTTTATTTTTCAAGTTTCAAAGAGCTACCACAAACCATGTTTTAATTAGAGTTCCAAATTCATTGATCTGTATATTAGAGAACAGACTGAAACCTAAAAATAAAAACTGCTACTGTAAATAACGCTTCAACCTAGAAGTACAAAATTTGGTGAGCCAAGTGGGATTTGTGTACTGATCATTACCACCATGTATCATCAATATTGGGCGAAAAAATATTTGCTGGTGTTTCGGAGACTCGTAGAATCTTGGACGCTTTCCAACCCCTTTCAATGAAAGTGATTCTCGCCAGTCTCCGATTAGGGGTGCTTGAAGAGTAAACAAACCATAGAGACAAAACTGAGAACTACTTTATTTTGTCAAGTTTCAAAGAGCTACTACAAACCATGTTGGATTTAGAGTTCCAAATTCATCTATCTATATAGGAGAGAACAGAGTGAAACCTAAAAATAAAATCTGCAACTGTGAACAAACGCTTCAACATACAAAAACAAAATTTGGTGAGCCAAGTAAGATTTGTGTAGTGATGATTGCCACCAAGTATCATCAAGATTGGGTGAAAAAATATTTGCTGGTATTTCGGAAACTCGCAATTTCTTTGAAGCTTGGCAACCCTTTTCAAAGAATGTGCTTTTCCACAGTCTCTGCATAGGGCTACTTTAAGAGGAAGCAGACAATAGAGACAAAAGTGAAAATAACTTTATTTTGTCAAGTTTCAAAGAGCTACTACAAACCATGTTGGATTTGGAGTTCCAAATTCATCTATCTATATAGAAGAGAACAGACTGAAACGTAAAAATAAAAACTTCAACTGTGAACGAATGCTTCAACATAGAAGAACAAAATTTGGTGAGCCAAGTGGGATTTGTGTACTGATGATTACCACCAAGTATCAACAATATTGGGCGAAAAAATATTTGCTTTTATTTCGGAAACTCGTAATTTCTTTGAAGCTGGGCAAACCCTTTCAATGAAAGTGCTTTACCACACTCTGTGCCTAGGGCTACTTGAAGAGGAAACAAACGTTAGAGACAAAACTGAGAACTACTTTATTTTTAAAGTTTCAATGAGCTACCACAAACCATGATGGATTTAGAGTTCCAAATTCATAGATCTCTCTATAAGAGAACTGAGTCAAACCTAAAAATAAAAACTGCTACTGTAAATAACGCTTCAACCTAGAAGAACAAAATTTGGTGAGCCAAGTGGGATTTGTTTACTGATCATTACCACAAAGTATCATCAAGATTGGGCGAAAAAATATTTGCTGGTATTTCAGAAACTCGTAGAGTCTTGGACGCTTGGCAACCCCTTTCAATGAAAGTGCTTTTCCACAGTCTGTGCTTAGGCCTACTTGAAGAGTAAACAAACCATAGAGACAAAACTGAGAACTACTTTATTTTTTCAAGTTTCAAAGAGCTACTACAAACCATGTTGCATTTAGAGTTACAAATTCATCTATCTATATAGGAGAGTACAGAGTGAACGCTAAAAATAAAAACAGCAACTGTCAACGAATGCTTCAACCTAGAAGAACACAATTTGGTGAGCCAAGTGAGATTTGTGTCCTGATAATTATCACCAAGTATCATCAAGATTGGGTGAAAAAATATTTGCTTGTATTTCGGAAACTCGTAATTTCTTGGGAGCTTGGCAACCCCTTTCAATGAAAGTGCTTTTCCACAGTTTCTGTTTAGGGCACTTGAAAAGAAAACAAACCATAGAGACAAAACTGAGAACTACTTTATTTTGTCAAGTTTCAAAGAGCTACTACAGACCACGTTGGATTTAGAGTTCCAAATTCATCTATATATATATAGGAGAGAACAGAGTGAAATCTAAACATAAAAATGTTACTGTAAACGAACGCTTCAACGTAGAAGAACAAAATTTGGTGAGCCAAGTGGGAATTGTTTTCTGATTATTACCACCAAGTATCATCAGGATTGGACGAAAAAATATTTGCTGGTATTTCGGAAACTCGTAGATTCTTGGACGCTTGCCAACCCCTTTCAATGAAAGTGATTCTCGCCAGTCTCTGATTAGGGCTACATGAAGAGTAAACAAACCATAAAGACAAATCTGAGAACTACTTTATTTTGTCAAGTTTCAAAGAGCTAATACAAACCATGTTGGATTTAGAGTTCCAAAATCATCTATCTATATAGGAGAGAACAGAGTGAAACCTAAATATAAAAACTGCAACTGTGAGCAAACCCTTCTAAGTAGAAGAACAAAATTTGTTGAGCCAAGTGGGATTTGTGTACTGATCACTACCATGAAGTATCATCAAAATTGGGTGAAAAAATATTTCCTGGTATTTCGGAAACTCAGAATTTCTTGGAAGCTGGGCAACCCCTTTCAATGAAAGTGCTTTTCCACAGTCTCTGCTAAAAGCTACTTGAAGAGGATAGCATACATAGAGAAGAAACTGAGAACTACTTTATTTTGTCAAGTGTGTTCAAAGAGCTACTACAAACCATGTTGGATTTGGAGTTCCAAATTCATCTGTCTATACAGGAGTGAACAGATGGAAACCTAAAAATATAAACTGCTACTGTAAACGAACGCTTCAACCTAGAAGCACAAAATTTGATGAGCCAAGTGAGATTCGGGTACTGATCATTACCACCAAGTATCATCAAGATTGGGTGAAAAAATATTTGCTGGTATTTCGGAAACGCATAATTTCTTGGAAGGTGGCAACCCCTTTCAATAAAAATGCTTTTCTCCAGTCTCTGCTTAGGGCTAATTGAAGAAAAAACAAACCATAGAGACAAAACTGAGAACTACTTTATTTTGTCAAGTTTCATAGAGCTCCTTCAAACCATGTTGCATTTAGAGTTCCAAATTCATCTATATATATAAGAGAGAACAGAGTGAAACCTAAGAATAAAAACTGCTACTGTAAACGAACGCTTCAACCTAGAAGAACAAAAGTGGTGAGCTAAGTGGGATTTGTGTACTGATCATTTCGACCAAGTATCATCAAGATTGGGTGAAAAAATATTTGCTGGTATTTCGGAAACTTGTAATTTCTTGGAATCTTGGCAACCCCTTTCAATGAAAGTGCTTTACCACAGTCTGTGCCTAGGGCTACTTAAAGAGGAAACAAACCTTAGAGACAAAACTGAGAACTTCTTTATTTTTCAAGTTTCAAAGAGCTACCACAAACCATGTTTGATTTAGAGTTCCAAATTCATCGATCTGTATATTAGAAAACAAGTGAAACCTAAAAATAAAAACTGCTACTGTAAACAAACGCTTCAACCTAGAAGAACAAAATTTGGTGAGCCAACTGGGATTTGTGTCCTGATCATTACCACCATGTATCATCAAGATTGGGTGAAAAAATATTTGCTGGTATTTCGGAAACTCGACATTTCTTGGAAGCTTGGTATCCACTTGCAATGAAATTGCTTTTCCACAGTCTGTGCCTAGGGCTACTTGAAGAGAAAACAAACCATAGAGACAAAACTGAGAACTACTTTATTTTGTCAAGTTTCAAAGAGCTACTACAAACCATGTTGGAATTAGAGTTCCAAATTCATCTATATATATAGGAGAGAAGAGAGTGAAACCTAAAAATAAAGACTGCTACTGTAAACGAACGCTTCAACCTAGAAGCACAATATTTTATGAGCCAAGTGGGATTTGTGTACTGATCATTAGCACGAAATATCATCAAGATTGGGTGAAAAAATATTTACTGGTATTTCGGAAACCCGTAATTTTTTGGAAGCTTGGCAACCCCTTTCAATGAAAGTGCTTTTCCACAATCTCCGCATAGGGCTACTTTAAGAGGAAACGAACCATAGAGACAAAAATGAGAACTACTTTATTTTGTCAAGTTTCAAAGACCTACTACAAACCATGTTGTATTTAGAGTTCCAAATTTATCTATATATATAGGAGAGAACAGAGTGAAACCTAAATTAAAAACTGCAACTGTAAACGAACGCTTCAACCTAGAAGAACAAAATATGGTGAGCCAAGTCGGAAATCTGTACTGATCATTACGACCATGTTTCATCAAGATTGGGTGAAAAAATTTTTGCTGGTATTTCGGAAACTCGTAATTTCTTGGAAGCTGGGCAACCCCTTTCAATGGAAGTTCTTATCGCAAGTCTCTGCTTAGGGCTACTTGAAGAGAAAACAAACCATAGAGACAAAACTGAGAACTACTTTATTTTGTCAAGTTTCAAAGAGCTACTACAATCCATGTTGGATTTAGAGTTCCACGTTCATCTATATATATAGGAGAGAACAGAGTGAAACCTAAAAATAAAAACTGCTACTGTAAAGGAACGCTTCAACCTAGAAGAACAAAATTTGGTGATCAAAGTGGGATTTGTGTACTGATCATTTCGACCATGTATCATCAAGATTGGGTCAAAAAATATTTGCTGCTCTTTCGGAAACTCCTAATTGCTTGGAAGCTTGGAAACCCCTTTCAATGAATGTGCTTTACCACAGTCTGTGCCTAGGGCTACTTGAAGAGGAAACAAACCTTAGAGACAAAACTGAGAACTACTTTATTTTTCAAGTTTCAAAGAGCTACCACAAACCATGTTTTAATTAGAGTTCCAAATTCATTGATCTGTATATTAGAGAACAGAGTGAAACCTAAAAATAAAAATTGCTACTGTAAATAACGCGTTAACCTAGAACAACAAAATTTGGTGAGCCAAGTGGGATTCGTGTACTGATCATTACCACCAGGTATCATCAAGATTGGTGGCAAAAATTTGCTGGTATTTCGGAAACTCAAAATTTCTTGGAAGCTTGGTAACCCCTTTTAATGAAAATGCTTTTCCACAGTCTCTGCTTAGGGCTACGTGAAGAGAAAACAAACCATAGAGACAAAACTGAGAATAACTTTATTTTGTCAAGTTTCAAATAGCTACTACAAACCATGTTGGATTTGGAGTTCCAAATTCATCTATCTATATAGGAGAGAACAGAGTGAAACCTAAACATAAAAACTGCTACTGTAAACGAATGCTTCAACCTAGAAGAACAAATTTGGTGAGCCAAGTGGGATTTGTGTACTGATCATTTCGACCTTGTACCATCAAGATTGGTTGAAAAAATATTTGCTGGTATTTCGGAAACTTGTAATTTCTTGGAAGCTTGGCAACCCCTATCAATGAAAGTGCTTTACCACAGTCTGTGCCTAGGGCTACTTAAAGAGGAAACAAACCCTAGAGTCAAACTGAGAACTACTTTATTTTTCAAGTTTCAAAGAGCTACCACAAACCATGTTGGAATTAGAGTTCCAAATTTATTGATCTGTATATTAGAGAACACAGTGAAACCTAAAAATAAAAACTGCTACTGTAAATAACGCTTCAACCTAGAAGAACAAAATTTGGTGAGTCAAGTGGGATTTGTGTACTGATCATTATCACCATGTATCATCAAATTGGGTGACAAAATATTTGCTGGTATTTCGGAAACTCGTAATTTCTGGGAAGGTTGGCAACCCCTTTCAATGAAAGTGCTTTTCGCCAGTCTCTGCTTAGGGCTACTTGAAGAGAAAACAAACCATAGAGACAAAACTGAGAATAAATTTATTTTGTCAAGTTTCAAATAGCTACTACAAACGATGTTGGATTTGGAGTTCCAATTCATCTATCTATATAGGAGAGAACAGAGTGAAACCTAAAAATATAAAATGCAACTGTGAACAAACGCTTCAACATAGAAGAACAAAATTTGGTGAGCCAATTGGGATTTGTGTACTGATCATTATCACCAAGTATCATTAAGATTGGGTTAAAAAATATTTGCTGGTATTTCGGTAACTCGTAATTTCTTGGAAGCTTTTCAACCCCTTTCAATGAAAGTGCTTTTCCACAGTCTCTGCTTAGGGCTACTTGAAAAGAAAATAAACCATAGAGAAAAAAATGAGAACACTTTATTTAGTGAAGTTTCAAAAAGCTACTACAAACCATGTTGGATTTAGAGTTCCACATTCATCTATCTATATAGGAGAGAACAGAGTGAAACCTAAAAATAAAAACTGCTACTGCAAACGAACGCTTCATCATAGAAGAACAAAATTTGGTGAGCCAAGTGGGATTTGTGTACTGATGATTACCAGCAAGTATCATCAAGATTGGGTGAAAAAATATTTGCTTGTATTTCGGAAACTCGTAATTTCTTTGAATCTTGGCAACCCCTTTCAATGTAATTGCTTTTCCACAGTCTCTGCATAGGGCTACATTAAGAGGAAGCAAACCATAGAGACAAAACTGAGAATTAATTTATTTTTTCAAGTTTCAAAGAGCTACTACAAACCATGTTGGATTTAGAGTTCGAAATTCATCTATATATGTAGGAGAGAACAGAGTGAAACCTAAAAATAAAAAACTGCTACTGTAAATAACGCTTCAACATAGAAGAACAAAATTTGGTGAGCCAAGTGGGATTTGTGTACTGATCATTACCACCATGTATCATCAAGATTGGGTGACAAAATATTTGCTGGTATTTCGGAATCTCGTAATTTTTTGGAAGTTTGGTAACCCCCTTCAATGAAAGTGCTTTACCACAGTCTGTGACTAGGGATACTTGAAGAGAAAAAAAACCATAGAGACAAAACTGAGAATACCTTTATTTTGTCAAGTTTCAAAGAGCTACAACTAACCATGTTGGATTTGGAGTTCCAAATTCATCTATCTATATAGGACAACAGAGTGAAACCTTAAAATAAAAACTGCTAGTGTAAACAAACGCTTCAACCTAGAAGCACAAAATTTGGTGAGCCAGGTGGGATTTGTGTGCTTTTCATTACCACCATGTATCATCAAGATTGGGTGAAAAAATATTTGCTGGTATTTCGGAAACTCGTAATTTCTTGGAAGCTTGGCAACCCCATTCAATGAAAGTGGTTTACCACATGTGTTCCTAGGGCTACTTGAAGAGGAAACAAACTTTAGAGACAAAACTGAGAACTACTTTATTTTTCAGGTTTCAAAGTGGTACCACAAACCATGTTGGATTTTGAGTTCCAAATTCATCGATCTGTATCGGAGAGAACAGAATAAAACCTAAAAATAAAAACTGCTACTGTAAATAACGCTTCAACCTAGAAAAACAAAATTTGGTGAGCCCAGTGGGATTTGTGTAATGATCATTACCTCCAAGTATCATCAAGATAGGGTGAAGACATATTTGCTGGTATTTCGGAAACTCGTAATTTCTCTGAAGCATAACAATCCCTTTCAATTAAAGTGCTTTACGCCAGTCTCTGATTAGAGCTACTTGAAGAGGAAACAAACCTTAGAGACAAAACTGAGAACTTCTTTATTTTTTCAAGTTTCAAAGAGCTACTACAAACCATGTTGGATTTAGAGTTCCAAATTCATCTATCTATATTGGAGAGATGAGAGTGAAACCTAAAGATAAAAACTGCTATTAAAAACGAACGCTTCAACCTAGAAGAAGAAAATTTGGTGAGCCAAGGGGGATTTTTGTACTGATCATTACCACCCAGTATCATCAAGATTGAGTGAAAAAATATTTGCTTGTATTTCGGAAACTCATAATTTCCTGGAAGCTTGGCAACCCCTTTCAATGAAAGTGCTTTTCCACACTCTGTGCATAGAGCTACTTGAAGAGGAAACAAACCATAGAGACAAAACTGAGAACTACTTTATTTCATCAAGTTTCACAGAGCTACTACAAACGATGTTGGATTTAGAGTTCCAAATTCATCAATCTATATAGGAGAGAAGAGAGTGAAACCTAAAAATAAAAACTGCTACTGTAAACGAACGCTTCAACGTAGAAGAACAAAATTTGGTGAGCCAACTGGGATTTGTGTACTGATCATTAACACCAAGTATGATCAGGATTGGTTGAAAAAATATTTCTGGTATTTGGGAAACTCGGAGATTCTAGGACGCTTCCAACCCCTTTCAATGAAAGTGCTTTTCGACATTCTCTGATTAAGGCTAATTGAAGAGGAAACAAACCATAGAGACAAAACTGAGAACTACTTTATTTTGTCAAGTTTCAAAGAGCTACTACAAACCATGTTGGATTTAGAGTTCCAAATTCATCTATCTATATAGGAGAGAAGAGAGTGAATCCTAAAAATAAAAACTGCTACTGTAAGCGAATGCGTCAACCGTAAAGAACAAAATTTGGTGAGCCAAGTGGGATTTGTGTACTGATTATTACCACAAAGTATCATCAAGATTGGGCGAAAAATATTTGCTGGTATTTCGGAAACTCGAAGATTCTAGGACGCTTCCAACCCCTTTCAATGAAAGTGCTTTTCGCCAGTCTCCGATTAGGGCTACTTGAAGAGTAAACAAACCATAGAGACAAAACCGAGAACTACTTTATTTTGTCTCGTATCAAAGAGCTACTACAAACCTTGTTGGATTTAGAGTTCCACATTCATCAATCTATATAGGAGAGAACAGAGTGAACCCTAACAATAAAAACTGCTACTGTAAATGAACGCTTTAACCTAGAAGAACAATATTTGGTGAGCCAAGTGGATTTGTGTACTGATCTCTACCATAAAGTATCATCAAGATTGGGTGAAACAATATTTGCTGGTAATTCGGAAACTCATAATTTCTTGGAAGCTTGGCAAACCCTTTCAATGAAAGTGCTTTTCCACAGTCTCTGCTTAGGACTACTTGAAGAGGATGGAATCCATAGAGAAAAAACTGAGAACTACATTATTTTGTCAAGTTTCAAAGAGCTACTACAAACCATGTTTGATTTGGAGTTCCAAATTCATCCATCTATATAGGAGAGAACAGAGGGAAACCTAAAAATATAAACTGCTATTGTAAATGAACGCTTCAACATAGAAGCAGAATCTTTGATGAGCCAAGTGGGATTTGTATATTGATCATTACCACCAAGTATCATCAAGATTGGGTGAAAAAATATTTGCTGGTATTTCGGAAACTCGTAGATTCTTGGACGCTTGCCAACCCCTTTCAATGAAAGTGCTCTGCCACAGTTTCTGCACAGGGCTACTTGAAGAGGAAACAAACCATAGAGACAAAAAAGAGAACTAATGTATTTTGTCAAGTATCAAAGAGCTACTACAAACCATGTTGGATTTAGAGTTCCAAATTCATCTATATATATATATAGGAGAGAAGTGAGTGAAACCTAAAATTAAAAACTGCTACTGTAAACGAACGCTTCAACCTAGAAGAACAAAATTTGGTGATCCCAGTGGGATTTGTGTACTGATCACTAACATCAAGTATCATCAAGTTTCGGTGAAAAAATATTTGCTGGTATTTCGGAAACTCGTAATTTCTTGGAAGTTTGGCAACCCCTTTCAATGAAAATGCTTTTCCACAATCTGTGACTAGGGCTACTTTAAGAGGAAACAAACATTAGAGACAAAAATGAGAACTACTATATTTTGTCAAGTTTCAAAGAGATACTACAAGCCATGTTGGATTTAGAGTTCCTAATTCATCTATTTATATAGGAGAGAACGGAGTGAAACCTAAAAATAAAAACTGCTACTGAAAACGAACGCTTCAACATAGAATAGCAACATTTGGTGAGCCAAGTGGGATTTGTGTACTGATCATTATCATCAAGTATCATCAAGATTGGGTGAAAAAATATTTGTTGGTGTTTCGGAAACTCGTAATTTCTTGGACGCTTGCCAACCCCTTTCAACGAAAGTGCTTTTGTCCAGTCTCAGATTACGGCTACTTGAAGAGGAAACAAACCATAGAGACTAAACTGAGAACAACTTTATTTTGTCAAGTTTCATAGAGCTAATACAAACCATATTGGATTTAAAGTTCCAAACTCATCCATCTATATAGGAGAGAACAGAGTGAAACCTAAAAATAAAAACCTCTACTGTAAACGAACGCTTCAACCTAGAAGAACAAAATTTGTTGAGCCATGTGGGATTTGTGTACTGATCATTACCACCAAGCATCATCAAGATTGGGTGAAAAAATATTTGCTGGTATTTCAGAAACTCGTAAGTTCTTGGAAGCTTGGCAACCGCTTTCAATGAAAGTGCTTTACCACAGTCTCTGCATAGTGCTACTTGAAGAGGAAACAAACCATAAAGAAAAAACTGAGAACTACTTTATTTTGTCAAGTTTCAAAGAGCTACTACAAACCATGTAGGATTTAGATTTGCAAATTCATCTGTCTATATTGGAGACAACAGACTGATACCTAACAATAAAAACTGCTACTGGAAAAGAACGTATCAACCTGGAAGAACAAAATTTGTTGAGACAAGTGGGATTTGCATACTGATCTTTACCACCAAGTATCATCAGGATTGGTCGTAAAAATACTTGCTGGTATATCAGAAACTCGTAGATTCTTGGACGCTTGCCAAACCCTTTCATTGCAAGTGCTTTTCACCAGTCTCTGATTAGGGCTACTTGAAGAGTAAACAAACCATAGAGACAAAACTGAGAACTACATTATTTTTTCAAGTGTCAAGGAGCTACTACAAACCATGTTGAATTTAGAGTTCCAAATTCATGTATCTATATAGGAGAGAAGAGAGTGAAACTGAAAAATAAAAACTGCTACTGTAAAGGAACGCTTCAAACTAGAAGAACAAAATTTGATCAGCCAAGTGGGATTTGTGTACTGATCATTACCACCAAGTATCATCAATATTGGGTGAAAAATTATTTGCTGGTATTTCGTGAACTCGTAATTTCTTGGTAGCTTGGCAACCCCTTTCAATGAAAGTGCTTTTCGTCTGTCTCTGCTTAGGGCTACTTGAAGAGGAAACAAACCATAGAGACTAAACTGAGAATAACTTTATTTTGTTAAGTTTCATAGAGGTAATACAAACCATGTTGGATTTAAAGTTCCAAATTCATCCATCTATATACGAGAGAACAGAGTGAAACCTAAAAATGAAAACCTCTACTGTAAACGAACGCTTCAACCTAGAAGAACAAAATTTGGTGAGCCCAGTGGGATTTGTGTACTGGTCATCACCACCAAATATGATTAAGTTTGGGTGAAAAAATATTTGCTGGTATTTCGGAAACTCGTAATTTCTTGGAAGCTTGGCAACCACTTTCAATGAAAGTGTTTTCCACAGTCTGTGCCTAGGGCTACTTTAAGAGGAATCAAGTCATACAGAAAAAACTGAGAATTACTTTATTTTGTCAAGTTTCAAAGAACTATTAAAAACGATGTTGTACTTAGAGTTCCAAATTCATCTATCTATATAGGAGCGAACAGACTGAAACCTAAAAATAAAAACTGCTACTGTGAACGAACGCTTCAACCTAGATGAACAAAATTTGATGAGCCAAGTGGGATTTGTGTACTGATCAATACCACCAAGTATCATGAAGATTGGGTGAAAAAATATTTGCTGGTATTTCGGATACTCGTAATATCTTGGAAGCTTGACAGACCCTTTCAATGAAAGTGCTTTTCGCCAGTATCTGCTTAGGGCTAATGAAGAGGAAACAAACCATAGAGACAAAACTGAGAACTACTTTATTTTGTCAGGTTTCAAAGAGCTACTACAAACCATGTTGGATTTAGAGTTCCAAATTCATCGATCTGTATAGGAGAGAATAGAGTGAAACCTAAAAATAGAAACTGCTACTGTAAATAATGCTTCAACCTAGAAGAACAAAATTTGGTGAGCCAAGAGGGATTTGTGTACTTATCATTACCACCAAGTATCATCAAGTTTCGGTGAAAAAAAAATTGCTGGTATTTCGGAAACTCGTAATTTCTTGGAAGCTTGGCAACCCCATACAATGAAAGTGCTTTTCCACAGTCTGTGCCTAAGGCAACTTGAAGAGAAAACAAACATTAGAGATAAAATTGAGAACTACTTTATTTTATCAAGTTTCAAAAGCTAGTACAAACCATGTTGGATTTAGAGTTCCAAATTCATCTATCATATAGGAGAGAACAGAGTGAAACCTAAAAATATAAACTGCTACTGTGAACGAACGCTTCAACCTAGAAGAACAAAATTTGGTGAGCCAAGTGGGATTTGTGTACTGGTAATTACCACCAAGTATCATCAAGTTTGGGTGAAAAAATATTTGCTGGTATTTCGGAAGCTCGCAATTTCTTGGAAGCTTGGCAACCACTTTCAATGAAAGTGTTTTCCACAGTCTGTGCCTAGGGCTACTTTAAGAGGAATCAAGTCATACAGAAAAAACTGAGAATTACTTTATTTTGTCAAGTTTCAAAGAACTATTAAAAACGATGTTGTACTTAGAGTTCCAAATTCATCTATCTATATAGGAGCGAACAGACTGAAACCTAAAAATAAAAACTGCTACTGTGAACGAACGCTTCAACCTAGATGAACAAAATTTGGTGAGCCAAGTGGGATTTGTGTACTGATCAATACCACCAAGTATCATGAAGATTGGGTGAAAAAATATTTGCTGGTATTTCGGATACTCGTAATTTCTTGGAAGCTTGGCTAACCCTTTCAATGAAAGTGCTTTTCCACATCCTCTGATTAGCGCTCATTGAAGAGGAAACAAACCATAGAGACACAACTGAGAACTACTTTATTTTGTCAAGTTTCAAAGAGCTACTACAAACCATGTTGGATTTAGAGTTCCAAATTCATCTACCTATGTAGGAGAGAACAGAGTGAAACCTAAAAATGAAAACTGCTACTGTAAATGAACGCTTCAAACTAGAAGAACAAAATTTGGTGAGCCAAGTGGGATTTGTATACTGATCATTACCACCAAGTATGACCAAGATTGGGTGAAAAAATTTTTGCTGGTATTTCGGAAACTCGTAGATTCTAGGACGCTTCCAACCCCTTTCAATGAAAGTGCTTTTCGCCAGTCTCTTCTTAGGGCTACTTGAAGAGTAAACAAACCATAGAGACAAATATGAGAACTACTTTATTTTGTCAAGTTTCAAAGAGCTACTACAAACCATGTTGCATTTAGAGTTCCAAATTCATCTATCTATATAAGAGAGAACAGAGGGAAACCTAAAAATAAAAACTGCTACTGTAAAAGAACGCTTCAACCTAGAAGAACAAAATGGTGAGCCAAGTGGGATTTGTGTACTGATCATCACCACCAATTATAATCAAGATTGGGTGAAAAAATGTTTGCTGGTCTTTCGGAAACTCGTAATTTCTTGGAAGCTTGACAACCCCTTTCAATAAAAGTGCTTTTCGCCAGTCTCTGCTTAGGGCTACTTGATGAGTAAACAAACCATAGAGACAAATCTGAGAACTACTTTATTTTGTCAAGTTTCAAAGAGCTACTACAAACCATGTTGCATTCAGAGTTCCAAATTCATCTATCTATATAGGAGAGAACAGAGTGAAACCTAAAAATAAAAACTGCTACTGTAAACGAACCCTTCAAACTTGAAGAACAAAATTGGTGGGCCATGTGGGATTTGTATACTGATCATTACCACCAAGTATGATCAAGATTGGGTGAAAAAAATATTTGCTGGTATTTCGGAAACTCGTAGATTCTAGGACGCTTCCAACCCCTTTAAATGAAAGCTTTTCGCCAGTCTCTGATTTCGACTACATGAAGAGGAAACAAACCATTGAGAAAAAACAGAGAACTGCTTTATTTTGTCAATTTTCAAAGATATACTACAAACCATGTTGGATTTAGAGTTCCAAATTCATCTATCTATATAGGTGAGAGGAGAGTGAAACCTAAAAATAAAAACTGCTACTGTGAACGAACACTTCAACCTCGAAAAACAAAATTTTGTGAGCCAAGTGGGATTTGTGTACTGATCATTACCACCAAGTATCATCAAGATTGGGTGAAAAAATATTTGCTGGTATCTCGGAAACTCTTAATTTCTTGGAAGCTTGACAGCCCCTTTCAAAGAAAGTGCTTTTCGCCAGTCTCTGCTTAGGGCTAATTGAAGAGGAAACAAACCATAGAGACAAAACTGAGAACTACGATATTTTGTCAGGTTTCAAAGAGCTTCTACAAATCATGTTGGATTTAGAGTTCCCAATTCATCTATCATATAGGAGAGAACAGAGTGAAACCTAAAAATATAAACTGCTACTGTGAACGAACGCTTCAACCTAGAAGAACAAAATTTGGTGAGCCAAGTGGGATTTGTGTACTGGTAATTACCACCAAGTATCATCAAGTTTGGGTGAAAAAATATTTGCTGGTATTTCGGAAGCTCGCAATTTCTTGGAAGCTTGGCAACCACTTTCAATGAAAGTGTTTTCCACAGTCTGTGCCTAGGGCTACTTTAAGAGGAATCAAGTCATACAGAAAAAAAATGAGAATTACTTTATTTTGTCAAGTTTCAAAGAACTATTAAAAACGATGTTGTACTTAGAGTTCCAAATTCATCTATCTATATAGGAGCGAACAGACTGAAACCTAAAAATAAAAACTGCTACTGTGAACGAACGCTTCAACCTAGATGAACAAAATTTGATGAGCCAAGTGGGATTTGTGTACTGATCAATACCACCAAGTATCATGAAGATTGGGTGAAAAAATATTTGCTGGTATTTCGGATACTCGTAATTTCTTGGAAGCTTGACGGAACCTTTCAATGAAAGTGCTTTTCGCCAGTATCTGCTTAGGGCTAATGAAGAGGAAACAAACCATAGAGACAAAACTGAGAACTACTTTATTTTGTCAGGTTTCAAAGAGCTACTACAAACCATGTTGGATTTAGAGTTCCAAATTCATCGATCTGTATAGGAGAGAATAGAGTGAAACCTAAAAATAGAAACTGCTACTGTAAATAATGCTTCAACCTAGAAGAACAAAATTTGGTGAGCCAAGAGGGATTTGTGTACTTATCATTACCACCAAGTATCATCAAGTTTCGGTGAAAAAAAAATTGCTGGTATTTCGGAAACTCGTAATTTCTTGGAAGCTTGGCAACCCCTTACAATGAAAGTGCTTTTCCACAGTCTGTGCCTAGGGCAACCTGAAGAGAAAACAAACATTAGAGATAAAATTGAGAACTACTTTATTTTATCAAGTTTCAAAAGCTAGTACAAACCATGTTGGATTTAGAGTTCCAAATTCATCTATCATATAGGAGAGAACAGAGTGAAACCTAAAAATATAAACTGCTACTTTGAACGAACGCTTCAACCTAGAAGAACAAAATTTACTGAGCCAAGTGGGATTTGTGTACTGGTAAATACCACCAAGTATCATCAAGTTTGGGTGAAAAAATACTTGCTGGTATTTTGGAAGCTCGCAATTTCTTGGAAGCTTGGCAACCACTTTCAATGAAAGTGTTTTCCACAGTCTGTGCCTAGGGCTACTTTAAGAGGAATCAAGTCATACAGAAAAAACTGAGAATTACTTTATTTTGTCAAGTTTCAAAGAACTATTAAAAACGATGTTGTACTTAGAGTTCCAAATTCATCTATCTATATAGGAGCGAACAGACTGAAACCTAAAAATAAAAACTGCTACTGTGAACGAACGCTTCAACCTAGATGAACAAAATTTGGTGAGCCAAGTGGGATTTGTGTACTGATCAATACCACCAAGTATCATGAAGATTGGGTGAAAAAATATTTGCTGGTATTTCGGATACTCGTAATTTCTTGGAAGCTTGGCTAACCCTTTCAATGAAAGTGCTTTTCCACAGTCTCTGATTAGCGCTCATTGAAGAGGAAACAAACCATAGAGACACAACTGAGAACTACTTTATTTTGTCAAGTTTCAAAGAGCTACTACAAACCATGTTGGATTTAGAGTTCCAAATTCATCTACCTATGTAGGAGAGAACAGAGTGAAACCTAAAAATGAAAACTGCTACTGTAAACGAACGCTTCAAACTAGAAGAACAAAATTTGGTGAGCCAAGTGGGATTTGTATACTGATCATTACCACCAAGTATGACCAAGATTGGGTGAAAAAATTTTTGCTGGTATTTTGGAAACTCGTAGATTCTAGGACGCTTCCAACCCCTTTCAATGAAAGTGCTTTTCGCCAGTCTCTTCTTAGGGCTACTTGAAGAGTAAACAAACCATAGAGACAAATATGAGAACTACTTTATTTTGTCAAGTTTCAAAGAGCTACTACAAACCATGTTGCATTTAGAGTTCCAAATTCATCTATCTATATAAGAGAGAACAGAGGGAAACCTAAAAATAAAAACTGCTACTGTAAAAGAACGCTTCAACCTAGAAGAACAAAATGGTGAGCCAAGTGGGATTTGTGTACTGATCATCACCACCAATTATAATCAAGATTGGGTGAAAAAATGTTTGCTGGTCTTTCGGAAACTCGTAATTTCTTGGAAGCTTGACAACCCCTTTCAATAAAAGTGCTTTTCGCCAGTCTCTGCTTAGGGCTACTTGATGAGTAAACAAACCATAGAGACAAATCTGAGAACTACTTTATTTTGTCAAGTTTCAAAGAGCTACTACAAACCATGTTGCATTCAGAGTTCCAAATTCATCTATCTATATAGGAGAGAACAGAGTGAAACCTAAAAATAAAAACTGCTACTGTAAACGAACCCTTCAAACTTGAAGAACAAAATTGGTGGGCCATGTGGGATTTGTATACTGATCATTACCACCAAGTATGATCAAGATTGGGTGAAAAAAATATTTGCTGGTATTTCGGAAACTCGTAGATTCTAGGACGCTTCCAACCCCTTTAAATGAAAGCTTTTCGCCAGTCTCTGATTTCGACTACATGAAGAGGAAACAAACCATTGAGAAAAAACAGAGAACTGCTTTATTTTGTCAAGTTTCAAAGATATACTACAAACCATGTTGGATTTAGAGTTCCAAATTCATCTATCTATATAGGTGAGAGGAGAGTGAAACCTAAAAATAAAAACTGCTACTGTGAACGAACGCTTCAACCTCGAAAAACAAAATTTTGTGAGCCAAGTGGGATTTGTATACTGATCATTACCACCAAGTATCATCAAGATTGGGTGAAAAAATATTTGCTGGTATCTCGGAAACTCTTAATTTCTTGGAAGCTTGACAGCCCCTTTCAAAGAAAGTGCTTTTCGCCAGTCTCTGCTTAGGGCTAATTGAAGAGGAAACAAACCATAGAGACAAAACTGAGAACTACGATATTTTGTCAGGTTTCAAGGAGCTTCTACAAATCATGTTGGATTTAGAGTTCCCAATTCATCTATCATATAGGAGAGAACAGAGTGAAACCTAAAAATATAAACTGCTACTGTGAACGAACGCTTCACCCTAGAAGAACAAAATTTGGTGAGCCAAGTGGGATTTGTGTACTGATCATTACCACCAAGTATCATCAAGTTTGGGTGAAAAAATATTTGCTGGTATTTCGGAAGCTCGCAAATTCTTGGAAGATTGGCAACCACTTTCAATGAAAGTGCTTTTACACAGTCTGTGACTAGGGCTACTTTAAGAGGAATCAAGTCTGAATCAAAGCTGAGAATTAATTATTTTGTCAAGTTTCAAAGAGCTATTAAAAACGATGTTGGACTAAGAGTTCCAAATTCATCTATCTATATAGGAGACAACAGAGTGAAACCTAAAAATGAAAACTGCTACTGTGAACGAACGCTTCAACCTAGATGAACAAAATTTGGTGAGCCAAGTGGGATTTGTGTACTGATCAATACCACCAAGTATCATGAAGATTGAGTGAAAAAATATTTGCTGGTGTTTCGGATACTCGTAATTTCTTGGAAGCTTGGCTAACCCTTTCAATGAAAGTGCTTTTCCACAGTCTCTGATTAGCGCTAATTGAAGAGGAAACAAACCATAGAGACACAACTGAGAATTACTTTATTTTGTCAAGTTTCAACGAGCAATTAGAAACCATTTTGGATTTAGAGTTCCAAATTCATCTATCTGTATAGGAGAGAATAGAGTGAAACCTAAAAATAAAAACTGCTACTGTAAATAACGCTTCAACCTAGAAAAAGAAAATTTGCTGAGCCAAGTTTTATTTGTATACTGATCATTACCACCATGTATGATCAAGATTGGGTGAAAAAATATTTGCTGGTATTTCGGAAACTCGTAGATTCTAGGACGCTTCCAACCCCTTTCAATGAAAGTGATTTTTGCCAGTCTCTTCTTAGGGCTACTTGAAGAGTAAACAAACCATAGAGATAAATATGAGAACTACTTTATTTTGTCAAGTTTCAAAGAGCTACTACAAACCATGTTGCATTTAGAGTTCCAAATTCATCTATCTATATAAGAGAGAACAGAGGGAAACCTAAAAATAAAAACTGCTACTGTAAAAGAACGCTTCAACCTAGAAAACAAAATGGTGAGCCAAGTGGGATTTGTGTACTGATCATCACCACCAATTATAATCAAGATTGGGTGAAAAAATGTTTCCTGGTCTTTCGGAAACTGGTAATTTCTTGGAAGCTTGACAACCCCTTTCAATAAAAGTGCTTTTCGCCAGTCTCTGCTTAGGGCTACTTGATGAGTAAACAAACCATAGAGACAAATCTGAGAACTACTTTATTTTGTCAAGTTTCAAAGAGCTTCTACAAACCATGTTGCATTCAGAGTTCCAAATTCATCTATCTATATAGGAGAGAACAGAGTGAAACCTAAAAATAAAAACTGCTACTGTAAACGAACGCTTCAAACTTGAAGAACAAAATTGGTGGGCCATGTGGGATTTGTATACTGATCATTACCACCCAGTATGATCAAGAGTGGGTGAAAAAATATTTGCTGGTATTTCGGAAACTCGTAGATTCTAGGACGCTTCCAACCCCTTTAAATGAAAGCTTTTCGCCAGTCTCTGATTTCGACTACATGAAGAGGAAACAAACCATTGAGAAAAAACAGAGAACTGCTTTATTTTGTCAAGTTTCAAAGATATACTACAAACCATGTTGGATTTAGAGTTCCAAATTCATCTATCTATATAGGTGAGAGGAGAGTGAAACCTAAAAATAAAAACTGCTACTGTGAACGAACGCTTCAAACTCGAAAAACAAAATTTTGTGAGCCAAGTGGGATTTGTGTACTGATCATTACCACCAAGTATCATCAAGATTGGGTGAAAAAATATTTGCTGGTATCTCGGAAACTCTTAAATTCTTGGAAGCTTGACAGCCCCTTTCAAAGAAAGTGCTTTTCGCCAGTCTCTGCTTAGGGCTAATTGAAGAGGAAACAAACCATAGAGACAAAACTGACAACTACGATATTTTGTGAGGTTTCAAAGAGCTACTACAAATCAGGTTGGATTTAGAGTTCCCAATTCATCTATCATATAGGAGAGAACAGAGTGAAACCTAAAAATATAAACTACTACTGTGAACGAACGCTTCACCCTAGAAGAACAAAATTTGGTGAGCCAAGTGGGATTTGTGTACTGATCATTACCACCAAGTATCATCAAGTTTGGGGGAAAAAATATTTGCTGGTATTTCGGAAGCTCGCAAATTCTTGGAAGATTGGCAACCACTTTCAATGAAAGTGCTTTTCCACAGTGTGTGACTAGGGCTACTTTAAGAGGAATCAAGTCTGAATCAAAGCTGAGAATTAATTATTTTGTCAAGTTTCAAAGAGCTATTAAAAACGATGTTGGACTAAGAGTTCCAAATTCATCTATCTATATAGGAAACAGAGTGAAACCTAAAAATGAAAACTGCTACTGTGAACGAACGCTTCAACCTAGATGAACAAAATTTGGTGAGCCAAGTGGGATTTGTGTACTGATCAATACCACCAAGTATCGTGAAGATTGGGTGAAAAAATATTTGCTGGTGTTTCGGACACTCGTAATTTCTTGGAAGCTTGGCTAACCCTTTCAATGAAAGTGCTTTTCCACAGTCTCTGATTAGCGCTAATTGAAGAGGAAACAAACCATAGAGACACAACTGAGAATTACTTTATTTTGTCAAGTTTCAACGAGCAACTAGAAACCATTTTGGATTTAGAGTTCCAAATTCATCTATCTGTATAGTAGAGAATAGAGTGAAACCTAAAAATAAAAACTGCTACTGTAAATAACGCTTCTACCTAGAAGAAGAAAATTTGCTGAGCCAAGTTTTATTTGTTTGCTGATCATTACCTCCAAGTATCATCAAGATGGGGTGAAAAACTATTTGCTGGTATTTTGGAAACTCGTAATTTCTTGGAAGTTTGGCAACCCCTTTCAATGAAAGTGCTTTTCGCCAGTCTCTGATTAGGGCTACTTGAAGAGTAAACAATCCATAGAGACAAAACTGAGAACTACTTTATTTTCTCAAGTTTCAAAGAGCTACTAGAAACCATGTTGGATTTAGAGTTCCAAATTCGTCTATCTATATAGGAGAGAACAGTGTGAATCCTAAAAATAAAAACTGCTACTGTAAACGAACGCTTCAACCTAGAAGAACAAAATATGGTGAGCCAAGTGGGATTGGTATACTGATCATTACCACCATGTGATCAAGATTATTTGAAAAAATATTTGCTGGTATTTCGGAGACTCGTAGATTCTAGGACGTTTTCAACCCCTTTCAATGAAAGTGCTTATCGCTGGTCTCTGATTAGGGCTACTTGAAGAGGAAACAAACCATAGAGACAAAACTAAGTGCTACTAATTATGTCAAGTTTCAAAGAGCTACTACAAACCATGTTGGATTTAGAGTTCTAAATTCGTCTATCGATATAGGAGAGAACAGAGTGAAACCTGAAAATAAAAACTGCTACTGTAAACGAACGCTTCAACCTCGAAGAACAAAATTTGGTGAGCCTAGTGGGATTTGTGTACTGATTACTACCATCAAGTATCATCAAGATTGGGTTAAAAAATATTTTCTGGTATTTTGGAAACTCGTAATTTCTTGGAAGCTTGGCAACCCCTTTCTATGAAAGTGCTTTTCCACAAGCTCTGCATAGGTCTACATGAAGAGGAAACAAAAAATAGAGACAAAACTGAGAACTACGTTATTTTGTCAAGTATCAAAGAGCTGCTACAAACCTTGTTGGATTTAGAGTTTCAAATTCATCTATCTGTATAGGAGAGAACAGAGTGTAACCTAAAATAAAACTCCTACTGTAAATAACCTTCAACATAGAAGAACAAAATGTGGGGAGCCATGTGGGATTTGAGTACTGATGATTACCACCAAGTATCATCAAAATTGGGTGAAAAAATATTTGCTAGTATTTCAGAAACTCGTAGATTCTTGGACGCTTGCCAACCCTTTTCAATGAAAGGGCTTTTCGCCAGTCTCTGATTAGGGCTACTTGAAGAGTAAACAAATCATACAGACAAAACTGAGAACTACTATATTTTTCAAGTTTCATAGAGCTACTACAAACCATGTTGGATTTAGAGTTCCAAGTTCATCTATCTGTATAAGAAAGAACAGAATGAAACCTAAAAATAAAAACTGCTACTGTGAACGAATGCTTCAAACTAGAAGAACAAAATTTGGTGACCCAAATGGGATTTGTGTACTGATCATTACCACCAAGTATCATCAAGATTAGGTCAAAAAATATTTGCTGGTATTTCGGAAACTGATAATTTATTGGAAGCTTGACAACCCCTTTAAATTAAAGTGCTTTTCCACAGTCTCTGCATAGGGCTACTTGAAGAGGAAACAGACCACAGAGACAAAACTGAGAACTACTTTATTTTGTCAAGTTTCAAAGAGCTACTAAAACCATGTTGGATTTAGAATTCCAAATTAATCTATCTATATAGGAGACAACAGAGTGAAACCTAAAAATAAAAACTGCTACTGTAAACGAACGCTTCAACCTAGAAGAACAAAATTTGATGGACCAAGTGGGATTTGTGTACTGATCATTACCACCAAGTATCATCAAGATTGGGTGAAAAAATATTTGCTGGTATTTCTGAAAATCGTAATTTCTTGGAAGCTTGGCAACCCATTTCAATGAACGAGCTTTTCGCCAGACTCTGCTTAGGGCAACTTAAAGAGGAATCAAACCAGAGAGACAAAACTGAGAACTGCTTTATTTTGTCAAGCTTTAAAGAGCTACTACAAACCATGTTGGATTTAGAGTTCCAAATTCATATATCTATATAGGAGACAACAAAGTGAAACCTAAAAATTAAAACTGCTACTGTAAACGAGCGTTTCAAACTAGAAGAACCATATTTGGTGAGCCAAGTGGATTTGTGTACTGATCATTACCACCAAGTATCATCAAGATTGGGGGAGAAAATATTTGCTTGTATTTCGGAAACTCGTAATTTCTTGGAAGGTTGGCAACCATTTAAATGAAAGTGCTTTTCGCCAGTCTCTGCTTAGGTTTACTGAAGAGAATACAAACCATAGAGACAAAACTGAGAACTACTTTATTTTTTCAAGTTTCAAAGAGTTACTACAAACCATTTTGGATTCAGAGTTCCAAATTCATCTATCTATTTAGGAGAGAACATAGTGAAACCAAAAAATAAAAACTGCTACTGCAAACGAACGCTTCTACCTAGAAGAACAAAATTTGGTGAGCCAAGTGGGATTTATTTACTGATGATTACCACCAAGTATCATCAAGATTGGGTGAAAAAATATTTGCTGGTATTGCGGAAACTCGTCGATTCTTGGACGCTTACCAACCCCTTTCAAAGAAAGTGCTTTTCGCAGAATCTGAGTAGGGCTACTTGAAGAGGAAACAAATCTTAGAGCCAAACTGAGAACTTCTTTATTTTTCAAGTTTCAGAGAGCTACTACAAACCATGTTGGATCTAGAGTTCCAAATTCGTCTATCTATATAGGAGAGAACAAAGTGAAACCTAAAAATAAAAACTACTACTGTAAACGAATACTTCAACCTAGAAGAACAAAATTTGGTGAGCCAAATGGGATTTGTGTACTGATGATTACCACTAACTATCATCAAGATTGGGTGAAAATAAAATTTCTGGTATTTCGGAAACTCGTAGATTCTTGGACGCTTGCCAACCCCTTTCAATTAACGTGCGTTTCGCCAGTGTCTGAGTAGGGCTACTTGAAGAGTAAACAAACCTTAGATACAAAACTGAGAACAGTTTTATTTTGTCAAGCTTTAAAGAGCTACTACAATCCATGTTGGATTTAGAGTTCCAAATTCATCTATCTATATTGGAGACAACAGAGTGAAACGTAAAAATTAAAACTGCTACTGTAAACGATCGCTTCAACCTGGAAAAACCATATTTGGTGAGCCAAGTGGGATTTGTGTACTGATGATTATCACCAAGTATCATCAAGATTGGGAGAAAAAATATTTGCTTGTATTTCGGAAACTCGTAATTTCTTGGAAGGTTGGTAACCATTTCAATGGAAGTGATTTTCGCCAGTCTCTGCGTAGGGCTACATAAAGAGGAAACAAACCATAGAGACAAAACTGAGAACTACTTTTTTTGTCAAGTTTCAAAGAGCTACTACAAACCATGTTGGATTTAGAGTTCCAAATTCATCTATTTATATAGGAGAGAGGAGAGTGAAATCTAAAAATAAAAACTGCTACTGTAAACGAACGCTTCAACTTAGAAGAACAAAATTTGGTGAGCCAAGTGGGATTTGTGTACTGATGATGATCACCAAGTATCATCAAGATTGGGTGAAAACAATATTAGCTGGTATTTTGGAAACTCATAGATTCTTGGACGCTTGGCAACCAATTTCAATGAAAGTGCTTTTCCCCTGTCTCTGCTTAGAGCTACTTGAATAGGAAACAAACCAGAGACAAGAATGAGAACTACTTTATTTTGTGAAGTTTCAAAGAGGTACTACAAACCATGTTGGATATAGAGTTGCAAATTCGTCTGCCTATATAGGAGAGAACAGAGTAAAACCTAAAAATAAAAACTGCTACTGTAAACGAACACTTCAACCCAGAAGAACAAAATTTGTTGAGCCAAGTGGGATTTGTG